>NC_067143.1:10940870-11240870 GCF_903995435.1 Acomys russatus
AATTTCTTTTCTGGTCTACTCTATTTGGTGTTCTTTATGCCTCTTATATGTTTAAAGGCATCTATTACTTTAGGTAAGGGAAATTTTCTGATCCTTAGAGCCAAGAACCTTCTCTTCTACTCCTTTTATTCTTAGGTTTTGTCTTTTCATAATATCCTTTATTTCTTGGATATCTTGTATCAGAAATTTTTTAGATTTAATATTTTCTTCGACAGAATTATTGACTTCTTCAATTTCTGCTCCATCTCTTCTATTCTGTTGATGACACTAATTCTGTTGTTTCTGTTTTCTTCCCTAAGTTTTGCCCTCCAGTATTTCCTCAGTTGTGTTTCTTTATTGATCCTATTTCCAAGTTCAGGTCTTGAACCATTTTATTCATTTCTCTCACATGTTTGATTGTATTTTCCTGCATTTCTTTAAGGGATTTATTTGTTTCCTCTAAAGGCTTCTATTGTCTTCATAAACATATACTTAAGGTAATTTTCTTGTGTTTCAGCTGCTTTAGGATATCCAGTGCTTGTTGTAGTAGGATAGATGGGTTCTGAAGGTGCCATATTGCCCTGGCTTTTGCTGAATGTGTTTAACCATCTAGCTGTCCCTGGCTTTGGTTTGTTGTTCCTGGTGCCTACTGGGCTTCTCAGGCATGTGGGAGGAGCCCTGGCCCAGAGGCTGCATGTGCCTTGAGTCTGGCATCCCTCTTTAGGGTAATGGATAAGGATGGGGCTGGAGGCTGGACCTAACTGAATAGCCTATAGATCTCCTCTGCTGTCTGTGTCCCAGTGAGACCTACAGTCTTGGGGTTGGAGTGGGGATGTGTAACCTGTATGATCCTGAGGTCCAGAAGGTCTCCTCAGGAAGGATAGTAGAGCTTTGGACTGGGGGTTAGAACTGTATTTACCTGGTAGTGGGATCCCTCCTCTCCCTGGGGAAGCACAGATGCTTGCGTTTTAGAGTCAGCAGCATTGTCACTTGCTTGCTCAGTAGTCATGGAGCCAGCTGAGTGCTGCCATCTTTGAGAAATACCCTGTGGGAATCTGTTGTCCAGCAGGTCTCCTCAGATAGAACCATGGATCTAAGCCTGGGACAATATTCCTAGAACCTGAGAGATGTCCTTGGGAAGACAGGGAGAGCTGGGTGTTCAGAGCCTGGGACCTTGTGTCTCTGGAACTGTCCTCAGGTAGGTGGAAGGTGCCAGTGGCTGGAGGCTGAGACCATCTCCCTGAAACCTGGGAGCTGTCATTGGATAGGCTGAAGGAGACACAGAGTTGATGGAGGCTAAGGCCATCTCCCTAGCACCCGGGATCCCTTCTCTCCTCAGGGAGATACCAACACTGGCATTTTGGAAATAGGATCACAGTCATTCACTTGCTCTGCAGTCACTGAGCTCCAGGTACTCAGACACTGTGCATGCTGGGTACTACCGTCATGGAGTCTCCATAGTCCTTTTTTAATCACTTAAAGCCTAGTGGTCAGAGCTTTTCTTCATATTAACAATGAAAAGGAAACTCCTTTGAGTAACACTTTTATTACCATTTTCCCCCTCCTCCATCTCTTCTTTCTTTGATGGTGGCCAGGAACTCATCAAGTAGCTGAGGAGATCTTGCACTCTGATCATCTCCCTCCCAACTGACCTCTGGGTGAGAGCCGCCGTATATGCTCTCCTGCCATACAGAGATTAAACGAAGAGCTTCTTGTACGCTAGGCAAGCACTCTTCCAACTGAGCTGCAGTTCCACTCCCTTATCCTGTTTCTTAAGGAAATAATAATGGCATTAGTGTGCACCTCTGGTTTCCTTTTCCTTGTATGCAGTTTAAGTCTTGCCTCATACAAGCTCCTTCAGCCCTCCGTGGAGATTGGTTATTTCCTCAAAATGGTCACTGACTCTCTGCTATAGTCACTGGACTCTGTACTACATGGCCTTTGTACTACATGGCCTTTGTAACAATTTAGTAACTGCTCAGAACTTCTTTTGGATGAGTGGGCTTAGAAAAAGAATTCTGTCCAAGTACTGTGCTTGAAAACGTCAAAGACTCCTTTTAATAATTAAATCTGTTTTCTTTCTGTGATGAAAGTTTCCATTTGTGAATAGGGTCTTAATGGATTTATTACTCCTTTTTTCCGGTCCATTCTGTAATTATATAGGCCCACTGAGGGCCTTTTAAATTTTCGACTGTGTGTTGTGTTGAAGTTTCCTTGATGAATATAGCTACAAGGATGGGCCCCATGTAAAGTAATGCCAGCCGAGGAATGGCATTGTGAGTGAATGTCCTATGAGTTGCACAGGAGCTCGTGCAAGTAAAGGGTTAGTTAGTATTTTGTTATTGTTCTCCTGTATTACAATGGTCTTTCCCAGTGCTGGGGAGCATACGCAGGACACGGCATGTGCCAGGCAAATATTTCACTACTAACTGGGCTGTAATTTAAGTACATATTCTTGATTTTTTTGAACAATTATCAGTGAATTTTCACTTTACACTGGACTTACATGTGAGGTTGGTAGTCTTCAATTCATTCTACAAACCTTATTTTTAAAAACTGCCTATTTATCTATTTCTATGTTTCTATTTCTACCAACTCTTGGCATGTAATATTGCTATATATATTAAAAATCCTTTATTATATAATTTTCCATATATGGATTATATGACTTTTTCTGTATCCATAGATAATTATGGAATCTAGGTTACAGAAGTTTTAACTGGTCTTTATTAGGTTGCACCTGTTTTGACTCAGCTCATTATTCTGTTCTGTCAGGAGTATACGTGTGTGTGTGTGTGTGTGTGTGTGTGTGTGTGTGTGTGTGTGTGTGTACATGTGTGTGGGCACATGCGTGTGTTGCGGTGTGTTTGCTGTATATAATTTTAGCATAGATGTGCCCCCACATTAATATAATCATGTATGCATGCAGTGTGCAAGACAGAGGTGATCTCCAGCACATTTTCTTGCTCGTTCTGTATCTTTAAGTTTTTTAAAACAAAAAACAAAAAAATCTCTCTCACTGAACATGCAGCTTACTGATTCAGCTAGACTGACCAGTCAGATTCTGGAAGATACCTGTCTACACCTCCCCAGCATGCACTGTCACACATGCTTCTTATTTGGGTTCTGGGGATCTGAGCTCAGGTTTCTATGCTTTCATGGCAAGACACTTTGCCCCCTGAGTTCTCTCCCTACCCTAGGAAATATTCCAACTCTTCTCCCTAGATCACATGCTGACTGGTCAGCATTCCATGTTATCCTCCAAGTTTGTAGTGAAAGTCTGCAGGAAACAGAGATGGAACGGATGTCCTTCACTGGAGAACAACACAGACAGCATCCTTTACCTTGATCATGACCAGTTTGCCTTTGGCTGAACTGTGTCTTTGCTTATGTATTGGAACAAATTTGAAATCTGCCAGTAGTCATTATGTTCCATAAATCTCATGCTTATCATAACAGACTTTCAAATTCCCTGTTGAAACATAGTTTTGTTTTATGCTACACTCCATGTTAAAAGACTTAATTAAAAATAATAAAAAAGATAGAACAAAGATTAAGGGAATGTCCAACAAATGGCTGGCCCAACCCAAGACCCACCCCACGTGAGAGAGCCAACCTGTGACACTATTAATGATACTCTGATATGTTGGTAGACAGGAGCCTAGCAGCATGGAAACAGATGCTGAGACTCACAGCCAAACATTGGGTGAAGTGCAGGGAGTCTTGTGGAAAAGTGAAGGAAAGGAAAAAGGGACCTGGAGGTGACAAGAGCTCAACAAGAAGACCAATAGAGACAGCTAACCAGGGCCCGGAGGGGTTTGTTGATACTAAAGCACCATCCTCTGTGACCATGCATGGACTGGACCTTTTACACAGATGTAGCACATGGGCAGCTCAGGCTTCATGTGGGTCCTCTAGTAAGGGGAACAGGGGCTGTCCCAGGCATGGGCTCTTTTGCCAGCTTTTTGATCACTTCCTCCTGGTGGGACTGCCTTACCAGGTCACAGGGGAAGAAGACATGCTTAGTCCTGCATGCATCAAGTCCTGATGCAACTTGATGAACTGGGGTGGATGGGAAGAGGGTTCCCCTTTTCTGAGGAATAAGGGAAGGGGGATGGGGGAGAGGGAGGGAGGGTGGAAGTGGGAGGAGAGATTGATGGGCTTATGATCAGGATGCAAAGTGAATAAATAAACAATAAATAAATAGGAAAAACAAAAAAATTGTTGCCTAATGTCACTGAAACTTTAGATTATTTAGATGAATTCTAGAGTTCATATTGCACACAAAATCATCAAGGAGATGCAAAAGGATGGGATTGAAGTAAAAGTTTTGTTGGATTTCTGTCCATTTTTCTCCTTGCTTACAGGAATTATGTGACAGGAATGATGTGGCACTAAAGACAGACCACTGGAGGATGACTTAGAGTGTTACTTAACACCTTGCAGGGAGAGCTATTCTGAATTTCAGAACCTAGCATTCATTTAAAAAGTTTTCTTGGTTCCTCATGAGATTCATATCATGCACCCCACGCCTTCTCATCCTTCCTTTGTCCTTGCAACCTCCTACACACACACACACACACACACACACACACACACACACACACACCAAGAACAACAACAACATAACAAAACAAAGCATAGAAAACATCTAATTGTGGAAGCTGTAGTATGTCACAGTGTGTCCCATAGTTCATCCCTCTGTTCACATATATTCACTAGCAAATGCTCATTACAATGAGCCATTGGTCTGTTTGGAGATCTCTGGCTTTTGTGACACCATCAATGTTGGAGGCCCAACTGGGCTTCCTCCTAGTTATGCTGTTGTTGCCCTGTGCCATGGAGCTCCTGCAGCATGCATAGATAGAAGAGGGGCTCTAGTCCCCTGGAACTGGAGTTATAGACAGTTACAAGTAACTGTGTGGGTGCTGCAAACAGAACTCAACAGAATGCTCTGTAAAAGCAGTACGTGCTCTTAACCACTGAGCAAGTACTCTTAACTGCTGCGCCGTCTCTCCGCCTCCTTTAAGGCTTTTACTGTGCTCTGTTTTGTGTATCAGTGCGCTGCATCTTCATTTGTAGATGGTAGCATGTGGCCTATACTGTGTATAGAGTTGCAGGACTCAGAAATGATCAATTCAAGTATGCACAAACGTTGGTTGTTGTCCTGCTAAACTATGTGAGAGTGCTTTCTCGGGTGGCTTAGGTTTACATGGAGACAAGGACAAGTCACCCAAAGGCACAAGTCCTCTTTGTAATAATTCATGAGAATAATTCAATAATTTTCAAAACCCTTGAGAAGCCAAAATCTATCCACTTTGAAGAAATTACATTGTTTCTTCAGCAGATGACAAACCACTCCTGTGTAGACAGCTACATGGGTTTAGTATGTATCCTTAAAAGTTCCAGCAGGTGGCACTAAACCCACAAAAATTACTAAAGTAAAATTTTGTAGACCTGTAGGAAATAAAAATTATTATTTAGCCAGAAGATGGTGCTAGAAGATTTATTTTTAAGAAGCATCTTTCATTTCTCTTAAGAAAGGAAGGAAGGAAGGAATAAGAAAGGAAAGAGAGAGACAGAGAGAAGAAAGAAAGAAAGAAAGAAAGAAAGAAAGAAAGAAAGAAAGAAAGAAAGAGGCCTCAGGCCTCTCAGGGATATCAACTAAACATGGCATAATGGTATAACGAGCTACAATAAAACCAGACCTGCCACAAACCTTCAAATCATGGCTAAATGAGGAAATCCAGTAGGAGAAAGGGGGTCCCGAAAGCAGACAGCTCCACTCCCACTGTTAGGAGTCCCACAAGAACAACAGGTTTTACAATCATAAGCTATATGCAGATGGCTTAGCTCAAACCCAAACAGAAGAAGGAGTGGATCTAGAGGAGAGGAAAGGTTCGTGTGGGGGACTGTAAGCAGTGGAGGAGGGGAAGTGTGATCCAGATGTAATGTATAAGAGAGAGGGATACATACATAAATAAAATAAAGCATTCCATTTGAAGGTAAGTGCATTCTCCCAAATCTGAATGGATTGTCTGAGCATCCTAGAGAGAATATGGCTTCAGCATCTTGAAATTTATACTCCAATGTACAGTAAATGAACTCTAACTCACCTCATGAAATCAAGAAATATTTCCCTACTTGAAATTTCATTACTACTGATCTTATTAAAAATAATTTATACCTTTTCATTTTGCTTTTACTGTATTTTCACGCAATTGAAGATTATACTTTTTAAAAGGTGTATATGAGACACTGTGCTCTGCTCCTCTCTCCTTTCCCCACACTCTCCATTCGGGGACATTTGGGGACACAAGGCAGTCCTTAGGAGCCCTGGGATACTGCAGTTGCACTTTCTCATATGTCTCAATAAGAAAAATGTCATGGGAAGTTTTTCTGTTGTACTCTGCAGAAAATTCTATTTTCTTTGCTCTTTCTCTAGACCACCTATAAGCCTTTATTTCTAGCAAAAGGAAAACATGTAAATAGCTCATAACATTGTCTAAACTTCATTCTTACTAGCAGAAACTCTAGTCTCTGAAAGAAGTTCTCAGATCATGTAATTCTAAATACTTTTGTGTTAAAAATCTCTCATGTGCTCCTTTGTTGGTAGTCACGTATCCCTCTTTCTGCTTCCCTAACCTGGCCTCCTGACCTGCCTTTCTAGTGCATTCCTAAGAAGATATTCCTATTATGCGCCTCAAATTCCAGCCCCTTGTCATGAATTCTGAGAAACATTTTACAAATGCACAGTTGATAATTGCATCCACCATCTTCCATGCTTTAAGCGTTTCCAACTATTCCTAAACAAGGCAGCTCAGAGCATCCACCCAAGGCGCTTCTTGGGGCCTTTTTCGTGTTACTCTTGCTCATTTCCTGCATCTTGGGTGAGGACCTTTATCAGGCTGTTCCTTGAACCCACAGGCTTCTACAGGCTCTTCTTTGATTTGGTAAAACTGTTTTCCCACCTGGTCCTTCAGATGATATGCTAGCATCTCCTCATGAGAATCCACCCTGTGACTGAAGTCTGTCAGGCCCTTGGTTTGTACTCCTATGGCTCCATGTAACTCTCTGTGGCCAAATCCTCTGTGACACATTCAGTTTATGGTAAACAAACAAACAAACAAACAACAAAATTGGTCCCAAGTTTTTGTCCAAATTCTTCGTCACATCACAGACCTGAGTGTGTACTCAGCTGTCGCATTCCCGTGGTAGGTACACCGACCCCGACCTGGTGGAGTGAATAAACAAAGAAGGCTTGAGAGGACACTGGTATAAGTGTTGGATTTGTAAGAGTGAGACTGACTCCCATCAGAAGGATTGTTTTTCTACAATAGTGCTCAGAAAGCAGATGGCTGTCAGCAGATACATGGACGGCTGTCCGAAGAGGCATGCTGTCTACTTTTCCTGTCTGTGATGGCTGATATAAGACCAGAAAAACCCTGAATATAAAAGTAGAACAAACACTGATGGAGGAGGGATTGTACCACATATGTTGATGGGTAATTAATACTGCATTTTGAGAGGCAATTAGGTGACGTTCAAGGACTTTTTGTGCTCTGGGATTCTGTAGAAGGGTTGGTTTAATATCTGGTTATATTATATTTTTGGCCAAAGAGGTTCTATGGGAAGTCCCAAACAACCCAGGGTGCCGCCGAGATGATAGATTGATTTCTACAAATTGACAGCAAGGCCCCATTGCTGAAGACAATGCCCACATGACTCATTGAATATGGAGAAACTGAGCTGGTGCCTACACAGAGCACTTCTACATTCTAGCGTCTTTGGTAAAGGAAGGTACTTTACAAATTTGCAAAAGAGTTACATAAATACCAAGCCATTCATAAACCCTCTAATCTTCAGTGATGTCCTGCCTGCAAGATATGCTAGTGCAGTGATGACACAAAGTTTGTGGGACGAAGCTAATATCTGAATTGACTGAAGGCCAACTCTGCAAGATAGAATCCATACTGGACACTGCTTAGGTGACCAAGAATCTGAGACTTGATAGCCATGAGACTTAGAATAAACCCAAATACTACTGCTCTAACAAACAAAATAAGCCAAAACGTAAAACCCAGCAAAAAACAAAACAAAACAAAACTGACTCCTAGTGACATTCTAGTTTACTCATAGATCACTTCCTTGTTTGGCCATCATCACGGAAACTTCCTCCCACAGCATATGAGACTAAATACAGAGACCCACAGCCGGACATTATGCAGAGAGTGAGATACCATGGAACAATTGGGCCTAAATGGGATGTCTTCATCAAATCTTTTCCCTCAGGGCTCAGAGAACCATGTGGAAATGGAAGCTGAAAGAGTTTAAGAGCTAGAGGGGTTGGGGGACGCCAGGAGAACAAGGTCCTCTAAATCACTCATATGAAGTCACAGAGACTGAGGCAGAACGCACAGGGCCTGCACAGCTCTGTGCCAGGTCCTCAGTGTATATATTCTGGCTTCCAGTTTAGTGTTTTCATGGGGTTCCTGAGGATGTGAAGAAGCGAGTCTCTTATTCCTGTGCCTTCTCTTGGACTCTTTTTCTCTATTTGTTTTCTCCAATTTAGATGTTTTAGTTTTTGCTTTGTATAATATATATATATATACATATATATACATAATATTATATATGTCTATGTATATGTGTGAGTGTGTATCATCTATCTATCTATCTATCTATCTATCTATCTATCTATCTATCTATCATCCTTTATAAGCCTGTTTGTTTTCTAATGACAGACAGGGAGGAAATGAATCTACATGGAAGGGGAGGTGAGGAGGAACTGTAAAGGGTAGAGGGAGAGGAAACCGTAATCAGAATATATTATTTGAAAAAACATAACAGAGATAAGAAGCAAATGTTATAGGGAAGGTTGAAAGCAGAACAGGAGAGCCTCTCTCCCTTTCACAATAGCAAAAACTGACAATAGCGGCCATGAGCATCAGAGGAATGGAACAGGGCAGATGAAAGATAAGACAAAGGCCTTCAGCAGGAGTAACCAGTTTTATTTATGTTGCTGAGCATCTTTCTGAAGGAGAAAGCTCAGCTATGTTAACAGTACTCTGTGCCTAACAGAAACGTGGAATGACTGTGCAAACACAGCCCGAGAATTTCCCATGGCAATGAAGCAGAGTGGAAGAGAAGTGGTGCAGACTATCCCGGAAGAATGACAGGGAAAGAAAGAGGGCTGCACAGCATCTCTGCAAAAGTAGACAACAGCCTGCGACATTTTTGGACTCACAAAACAAACATAGGGTGTTTTCCGGTTCTGTGGAGAATTAAAACTCTGAATATTGACCCCCTTTGCATTTTTATCATAGAGACAATTGCCAAAACTCTGAGAAATCCAAAGAGTCCACACCTTTTCTGTTTAATTTTATGTCCTAACCAGCAATAAAGAATCCTGATGAATGTTTTGGACATTGTGATTTGAATTACATAACCTGTCAATATAACTCAAAGTTTCTTGATTTTTTTAAATCCCATTTATGCTTTATAAACCAAATTCTTTCCAAAGATAGTATGTAGAAGGTGTGTGTGTGTGTGCATGTATGCGTGTGTGTATGTGTGTGTGTGTGTGTGTGTGTGAGAGAGAGAGAGAGAGAGAGAGAGAGAGAGAGAGAAAGGTGAATTCTTCCATATTCAGATTAATTGATTTAGCTTTTACCATCTTATTTAATTGAGATTGATATAGTATGCATAAATTATAATAAAAATTAATTTAAAAAACAATCTTACTTTGGCTTAGATTCACCTTGTTGTTACTGACCAATGTGTGTATACAACACATTGTCTTATCTGATCATCTGGCTGTGAACACTGAGATGGTTTCCACTTGGAACTTTTGATTGGTGCTGCAATGGCCGTGGGATAGATTGCTTTCCAACATAGGTTATTTCCTTTGGCTTTGTACCTTATTCTGTGGCCCTAAGTTTCTGAACAACATTTACACTGTTTTCTAAAGTGCTTTCCTGATGAAGCCTATGTTTCTTTTCTCCCTATTTCACCAACTCTTGCTAGCTTTTTTTTTTTTTGACATTGGCCGTTGATGGATTTCATTGAGGTTTAGACTTCCCCATTTTAAATTGTTTTGTTTTTAATGTTGCACTTACTCCCTTGTAAAATCTAGATGTTACCACTTGTTCGATGCAGCATTGTAAACAGCTTTCTCCTTCCAAGTGCTACCACTGCACTTTGTTTCCTTTGTCTTGTAGAAGCTTTTAAGCTTGATGTGGCCCATTTGTCTTTGTCTGTTGTGGTTTGGGGATCTTTTGCAGCAAACTCTTGCTTATTCCGCTATTCTCTATATACTTTTTTGGGAGCTTTGTATTCTTTCAGGTATAACATTACATTGAAAGGATGATTTTCTTTTGAGATTGTATTTTAGCTAAAACATCTCTGCCTTCCCTTTCCTCCCTCCAAATCCTCCTATACAGAACTGCCTACTCTCCTTCCAATTTATGGCCTTTTATTTTCATCAATTGTTATTTCATGCATATAGATGTTTGTGTATACAAATATATTCCTGAATATAATCTGTTGATTCTGGGTAATGTTATTGTATGAGTGTTTTCAGGGCTGGCCCTTTTGGCACTGGACAACCAACTGGTGTGCTCTTACCTGGAGAGGACTACCTTGACTGTTCCCAACTTTACTAACTTGTTCTTTGGGCTTTTATTAATTGGTGTTGTCTTTCCATGTCAGAAGATTGATCGTCTTTTTATAAAAATATAAACACCAAATTAAGTGCACCCTCGAAGCATCTTTTTCAGAATGTATTAATTCACAATTACATAAAGATACACACAGTTTCATTATTTCAAAATCTAAAACCAGGAAGTAATTATAAATGTGGCAAATAAGAGAAAGATTCAAGGCCAGTGAGAACACTCAGTGGATGAAAGAGCTTGTCACCAAGTGTGGTGACCTCTGTCGGATCCATTGTACAGAGTGGGAAGAGAGCATGGACTCCCCCTCTACATTTATGCTGTGTCATGTGAAACCCAACCTAATAAATAAGGTTTCAACCTAAATCCATACAGCCATTTAGATGAAGGAAGTTGCCTAACATATATCAGTGTAGAAATGTGCTCCCCATGTATGTTTTAGTGAAAGAAGCATTAGGTAACCACTATCCTGTGTTGCACATTTGCATCTTACAAAGTAAACAAAACAATGTGGATACAGTAAAACACACCCAGAGGTCTGTACCAGACTTCAGGGACAGTTACCATTGGCCATTGGAATTACATGTTGAGATGGCTAAAGATGTGTACCCAAAGTGTGTGTGTGTGTGTGTGTGTGTATGTATCTGTGTGTGTGTATACATATATATTTTTTTCTATGCAAGTTGTTGTGGTTCACGTACTCCTTACATGTACTCAAAAATATAAATGTGATAAAGATACAAGTTTATGTCTACATTGTCCTGTGAGAATTAAGAAGAGGAGAAGACTTGTTGAAGGATAAAGAGGTGAATCTCATTTTAATGCACACTGTTAAACTCTAGAATCTTGCAGACAGAGAGACTAGTGATGACTCATGCATAAAGACCAAAGCATCTGCCTTTGCTTCCAAATCCTCTTAGCTCCTGTTCCCATGAATTGTCTGATGAAGCTTCAGACTCCTGAGAAGCTTCAATCCACTGAAAATTTCTGCGTGGAAGCAAGTTCTGGCGGTTCTTCAGGAGCTCAGTACCCCCGCCATGATGTTTTTGTCAATTCCGAGGAACTCGACGTTCTTGTTTTAGGGAGCCTTGTGTTTTTGATGAGTCCTGTCTGAGCTCCGCCACTGTGTCATGTGATGCAGGTTCACCAAATAAAGACTGCATAGACTGAGAGGAGAGATATGTAGTGCGAATGCAGATACGTATGATTGACAAACAGCCAAGGGCCAGGATAGTGTCCTCAGGAATCGAGAAGATGGGTAATGGGACAAGATGAAAGAATAGAGCAACGGGGTATTCAAGGACAAGAAATAGTATATTTCCTAAGTTGTTTGCTGAGCTTAAAAGCAGGTTATAGCACTTCCTAGAAAAAGATATACCTCAAACAGAGAAAGACAAAACACAAATAATCAGAAGTCTGCAGATGGGAGACAGGGAGTGTGGGTGTCAAGCGTGACTGGAAAAGAATTTCTGCAGTATGGACAGAAAGTAGGAGGCTAGCTGTTGTGATTATTTGCCCAGCCCCTGAGGACTGTAGCTTCACAGCACAGCTTCAGGGAGGTTAATTAATCCTTTTTACAAAACCTGCCAACTTTTAACCCCCAATTCTTTGAGTGCCAGATGAGGGGAGGCAAGCTGTAATAAGAAATAACCCCTGTACGTATCTGCTGGAAAGTTCTGGAACATGGTTTTCTGCAGAGCATTTCATGGTCAAGAACCTCCTGCATAAGCAACACATGTTCTTTCAAGACAGTGGGAAGAGCATCTTGGGGAATGTTGACAGACTGAGCTTGATATAGTCAAGAAGCCAACTAACCTGGGACCAGAGGGGTCTTGTAGAGACTGAAGCACCAACCAAGGACCATGTATTGATTAGACTTAATGCCCCCAACACATATGTAGCCAATGGGCAGCTTGGTCTTCATGTGGGTCCCCTAGAAAGGAGAGGGGGGTTGACTCTGACAAGGACTTTATGGCCTGCTTTTTGATCACTTCCCCTTGGCAGGGCTGCTTTGCTAGGCCACTGTGGCAGAGGATGCACTCAGTCCTGATGCAGCAACTTGATGTGCTGGATGGGCAGATGGAGGTAGCTCCCCTTTTCTGAGGGGTAGGGTAGAGGGAGGGGGAAGAGGAAAGGAGGGTGAGACTGAGAGGAGAAGAGGAAGGGGGCTACACAGAAGAGAAATCTTCATGTTAAACGGCATTTTTAGGGCAGCTAATGTGACAACTGTAATATGACACTTAGGCAATGTTGTATACAATATTTTACCACTTGTACCCATTGGGCCATTGCCACATGGTAAAGAGTTAATATTTCAGGTAAAAATTGGGACTCAGGTTAGCTGCTCTAAGAGACAAGGGTTATATTTAATTATGTAAGAGGTGCTCAGTAACACCTCGGTCCGTGAGGAAATAGAGACAACATAGGAAGAGGAGAAATTCATCAAAATACAATGATTGCTTCAGCAGGAGGTTAGGTTCTTCATTTGTTGATTTGTTTGATTTTTTTTTTTTTTTGAGACAGGATATTATTTAGTGCATGAAGGCAGCTCCTTGCTCTGTAACTGAGGATGATTTTGAACACCTAACTGCCAGTTATCAACTCGTGGGATTTCTCACTAAGTCTTGATGAGGCTCTCAGTTTAAATTTATTCTGATTGATTAATTTTACACTAATGCTTCATCTGACTTACCCAACAATATATAAATGTGTATTTTGAGATCATTTCTAGAATTGCTATAAGTTGGTTCTTCTCCACTTTGCTCTGGTCTATGAACTTCAACATATATATGGCTGTCTTTAAATCTTACAGATGGTATGCATTTGCATAATAAGACATTACTGCGAAAAGGCAGTTTTAAATCACATCAATGCCAAAGAATGATACATAAAACGTGATTATTTCCATTTACAAAGTAACTATAGGACTTGGGAAGAATCTCAGAGTCCTCAATATAATAGACAAAATTGTGTATATTATGAATAAGACAGATATAAGACTTCTAGTACAGTCATATGGGCAAATAAACAGTTATTATGTTGCTTATTATTTTTATAATGAATACATAGTTATTCTGCAATCAGAGACAGAATAATATCCATAAGACTAATGAAAAATCTCCTTAACATTAAGAAGCATAATTAAGTAAATGAAATCATTATGGTATGAGCTACCAATGAAAGAGCCTTTGTGAGACTTGCACATACCAACCTCTCACTGAACCATTTAATATAGTACTGCAAAATGTAAATTCAATTGTATTTACCCAAAATAAGGCATATATATAAGCCCAATTCTAAAGGATAATTTTCTTTTTTTTTCTTTTTCAAATATATTTTTTTCTTTTTTTTTTATTAATTTATTCTTGTTACATCTCAATGTTTATCCCATCCCTTGTATCCTCCCATTCTTCCTTCCCCTCCATTTTCCCATTATTCCCCTCCCCTGTGACTGTTCCTGAGGGGGATTACCTCCCCCTGTATATGCTCATAGGGTATCAAGTCCTAAAAGATAATTTTCATTAGCCACCTAGCAACTCTAACAGTGACTAGTAACAGATGTTTATTAGTGTAAGAAATATAGTCACAGTATATTGGAATAACAATTACTTTGGAAAAATATCACAGGGCATTAAATGGCACCAGTCTGTGTTAGTTGCACTTTATAGTGCTAAAGATTTGTCTTTAATTGTACCTAATAGTAAGTAGGCTGATCCAGGCACGGTGGCAAACGTCTATAATCCCAGCACTCTGGGAGGCAGAGGTAGGAGGATCCCTGTGAGTACAAAGTGAGTCCAGGACAGCCAATGCTACACAGAGAACACAGAGAAGCCCTGTCTTGAAAACTCCAAAAAACCCACAAAGTAAAAACAAAACAAAAACAAAACAAAACAAAAAAAAACAAGAAAAGAATAAAAAAAATTACTTGAGCTTGGAAAGCTTATGGAACATTTCAGAGGCAAGGCCTTGTTGAGGAAGTATGTCAGGAGGGCAGGCTTCATTCCATTTCTAGTTCACGCTCTGTTTGTGGGTGGCTGTGATCTCTCAACTCCCTGCACGCCTGTGGAGCTGGCAGGTTGCCGTATCTGCTATTTTCTGTTGACCTTAACCAGGCACTTGGCCAAGTCCAAAGTTAATAACTATGCAGTACCTTGCTTGGAGAATAGAACTTAATGAGGACTTATTCTATAACTTCTCTCACAGCCTCACTTTATTAGTATTGATATGCTCATATTTATAAAGTGAGAGATTTTAGCCAGTTGGGCTGTAGAGTTATCTTATATATAAGTTGACTAATCTTGCGTAGCACGATGCAATTTGCCTGTCATTCTATTGAGCCCCGGAGTCATGGACACTCTATCACAGACTACATTAAGGTGGACATACGTGGCTAGACCTGTACCCAGCAGGAGGCATCAGCTGTGCTCAGCAGGGACTATGCCATTCATTCAGCTTTGCTCTTCAGCTACCCAGGGTGAACAGGAAGCACGGAGAGAGGAACGATTCTCTGCGACATTAACTATGGTTTATACCTTGCGACCAATCCTGAAAGAGTTTAATCAGGGGATTCAATATAGTAGAATAAGAGAAACAATTCCTGTAAGTTACCTTGAAGTCCAAAGGGCCTCTAGCATACATACTCTCACATACAAACATGCGCGCGCACACACACACACACACACACACACACACACACACACACACGGGGGGGGGGGGGGGAGAGAGAGAGAGAGAGAGAACGTACATTGAAACAATAAATGACAGTAGGAGGGTTTTTAGAACAGGAGTTGGAGACGGGCTTGGAGGAGCACACAAGAAGGCAGTGAGGAGCAAATATGAACAAGAAACGTTACAGACATACAGGACAATGTGAACTATAACTTTCAAATTTACAACCACAGTAATTAAAAATCCTTAATGCCAGCGACTGAGAGGCACAAGCAGGTGGATTTTTGTAAGTCCCAGGCCAACCTGGACTGTACAGTGATGTTCAGGTCAGACATTACATCCCACTGAGATCTAGTTACAATAATAAACAAGACAGACAGAAAATGGTGAAATGAAAGAAAGGAGAAATAAATAAACAAATAGTACAAGGATGCCCACCAGCACCTTGCTAATCCTATTTGCTGGCAATCACATCTCTCATTTAACATATTTGTGTGACAGCTGAACAGAGAGAAGACTCAAGTGGTAGACTCAACAGTTAAATTTTATTGTAGAACTAAATTGCCTTTTAAGAAACTAAAAATCTGTTTCAAAATATGCTTATATAAATAAAATAAGAGTGTCTGTGACATTTGTGGGAATGACAATGTCTTATGGGTAGCTTCACTTCTCACAGGGCCAAAAAGCAGATGTAGTGAACAGTGTGGTCACCCACTCATGTTGAGAGTGAGCTGCATTTTGCCAGTGACAGTGAATTTGTCCTGTCATCCCTGTGCAGGACACAAATTTTGTGGGAGGTCAAAGCAAGCACTAGCTTCAGTGATGAGTACATTAAACCATCAGAGAAATGACAGATTTCCAGAAATTGTTCAAACAAGCAGACTATTCTCTGTGGGCCAGACAGAGTTTTCAGGTGTGGTGTGGTATGTTTTGAGGCCAGTGTGGTCAGTCAGGAGATGGCTATCAGAACAGCATGGTTGCACACCTGGGCAATCTGGAGGGGCTGACATGGGATACGAGGAGAGGGGGGAAGGCTGCCTCATGCTGTTTTACATGAGACAACTGTGGCACAGTCCACAGAGGTGCAGTCAACCCCTCTTGTCTTCCAGGGATGGTGAGGTGGTCCATGTTGTTCCAGAAGGCCTTATCACACCCATAAGAGTCCATGATCACCAAAGTGCAAAGATTAGCACTTAAAGTGTTTAAGCCCCAAACAAGATCCTGAGAGGTTCTTCTGGGAGCCCAGCACTTAAAGTAGGGCAGCACTGTGTGCACTGGGCCCTTTATCCACATACTGATTGCTGGCCAGAAAGCATTTTAACCTATTAACTAACACGCTATGAACTTTTCAGTCACTAAGAACTTCTAATATACTATTCTATCTTAAAATAAACCTTAATAAAGAACACATCAGTGTTTTTCTCTGGGCATTATGAATGAGCCCAACTTTTCCACAAATGTGCACACACACACACACACACACACACACACACACACACACACACACACACACTCACACCAGTGAACTTACATATGTAGAACAAACACTCAGATATATACATCACCCTACATACATACATATGTACACCACACTCACATATTCATAGATGTGAACTACACACACAGATTTCCACTGATTTAAGTGTGTTGGATTCTACTAATTGCAAATCAGTTATAGTCACCATGGTGTCTGGATGGTGACCTGGCTGCAGTCCTGCAATTGAAGAAAAGGAAATAGGGTTAAGTCGTGGAAAACTTTTGTTTTGAAACAACTTATACGCTTTTATATTATACCCCCCCCCAAAGCCCTATGTGACCTAGGCTAGACCATATAGCCTAGGCGGTCCAGCAGGACACTGAACTTATTCTCCTGCCACTAGCTCCCCAGGGCTGTGCGACAGGCAATCACCACCCTGGCAGATTTCAGAAGTGCAGGGAAGTGAAGCCAGGGCCTTATGCTTCAAACATAAGCTGTCCCCCAACTAAGCCATGTCCCCAGCCATAAGACTGTAATGTAAGAATCTCACTGACGGTCAATAATTCTCAGCTCAGAGCTGAGATTGTGATGTCAGTGGCAGCTATGGCAAAAGTTGTAGGACTACACTCATACTTAGTATGCAATCTCTTCCAACATACTAGTACATAAGCATTATTATATCACAAGTAACTCAATTTAAATATATATATAAAAGGCATATATAAACACATACAAACACACATAAAAATATGTTCTATAAAAGAAAGCTGAAGTTTCATTGTCTTATTTTATTGTTACGATAAGAAGTATAAGACAAACTACATATAAATATATACACACTTACACACTTATTATGAAACATAAAACACAAGGAGACAGACTCTGTGTGTGTGTATATGTATGTGTGTGTGTGTAGGGGTGTGAGTGTGTGTGTGTGTGTGTGTGTGTGTGTGTGTGTGTGTGAGAGAGAGAGAGAGAGAGAGAGAGGAAGAGGAGAGAGAGAGAGAGAGAGAGAGAGAGAGAGAGAGAGAGAGAGAGAGAGAGAGAGAGAGAGAGAGATCTACCTCTTGAAATTAGCACATGCCGGTGAATGTTGCATCATCCAACCAGGCCATGCCAATGAAGGTTGCATCATCCAACCAGGCTCTGCCAGTGATGGATGCATCATCCAGTCATGCTGCACCAGAAAGAGTAGCTTTGTCCAACCAGCCTAATCCAGGGAGAAGAACATTATTCAAACAGGCCAAACAACAAAGAAGAGCATCATCCAACCAGGCCATGCCAGTGACAGATGCATCTTCCAGCCAGGCTGCATCAGAGAGAGCATCATCATTCACCCAGTCTAAGCCAGAGAGAGGAACATTTTTCAAAGAGGCCAAATCATAGAGAACAGCATCATCTAACTGGGTCATAGTGGTGATGGATGCATCATCCAACCAGGCCATGCCAATGAAGGATGTATCATCCAATCAGGCCATGCCAGTGAAGCTTGCATCATCCAACAAGGTCGTGGCAGTGATGGATGCTTCATCCAGCCAGGCTGCATCAGAGAGAGTAGCAACATCCAGCCAGTCCAAACCAGGGCGAAGAACATTATTCAAACAGGCCACCCACAGAGAGATGCATCATCCAAGCACACTAAGAGAGGTAGAGGAGAACTATGAAAGCAAGTGGAAGAGCATGAGATCCCAGCACCTGGGACTCGAGGAGAAGGTTCAGGAGAGGAAGAATATGGACAGAATCCAGAGAAGAGAATGAAGCAAGTGCCTGGGACCTTAGCTGGGAAAAAGAGTAACTGACAGTGGGATAATAGGTTAATCATCATGTTCAGCTTTGTGGTTAATTTTTAATGAATCATTGTCTTGATATATGATTATTTTGGGGATATTATTACTTACAAATAAAGGAGGTTTTATTAAATATATGACTGACTATTAATTATTAATAGTAATAAAAAAGTAGCAAAATGTGGAGATTGGATCTAAGACTGAGAAGTCTTGAGTGAAAGGAGGTTTCTTAGCCAAAGAACCCAAGCTTAAAACCAAAATACTTCTGAATCAAAAACTGTTTCCCACATGTCTCTTTAAGAGAGACTCTTATTCTCATGCACAGACAAAAGGCAGCCCATTGTGGGCACATGGGAGATAAAGGGAAAGGACTTAACACAACCAAGTTGGCTGCTGCTGTGGTATCACTCTCACAGAGCAATGTTGGTTCCAAGGGCAGGTAGGTTAGGAAACTGGAACTGAGAGGCCAGAAAACTTACAGATTGAGGTGGGGAATGGAGTTAGCCAGATAAATTTAAAAAGTAGAGACTGCTATTATCTCTCTCCAAGGTGCCATGCATGGCACAAGACACTTGGACTTTCTCTGGCTTTGTTTTGGTTCTTGTCATGGACTAGGTTACAGTTCAGTTAATGGTGATCATGGTTTTCCATGCTTTCTCTACAGAAGTTCAGGGAGAGAATGGAGCAGAAGCCAAGGGATGAAATACTAAGGTACAGGCAGGCAAAATGGAGGAAGGAACAAAACTCTTCCTAATATAGAGTGGAAACTTGATAGCAGCTGGAGCTCAGGGCTCTGTAGATACAGGATGCTTGTCAGCTATTTCTGGAAAGGGCTCAGCTGTCACAAGCACTAAATTCCTTAAAAGTACGGACAGGGCTGCTATGTCACAGTATGAGACGGAACACCTGGCCAAAAACTTTCTCTTGTTTCCCATTACTACGGGAGTAATTTATTGAAATAAAATTTTATGAGACAAAATGCTAATCTACAAGCTTATATTTAGGTGTGTACATGTATATAGTAACTCTAACTAAAGCATTGCAAGCAATACTAACATCCTGGTGACATATTTCCAAAGACTTAGCTGCTTTAAAGATCCATGTTATAAAGACACTTATGTAAAGGGCAAAAATAAAGAATCAACATAATCCTTTAGGTTTTCAGTATTACTCCCAAAAACTTTCTATCCCTCATAGAATAAAACTATGCATTTGTTCGTCCTGGAAAAATATATAGAAGTATAATGCTATCAATGTAAAGGATTCACAAACCTAGGTGTAAATCCCATGAAAGCCATACCCGCGGAGCATAACCAGCAGCTATGGTCCCTAGTGTATGACGGACATACCATCAGCTTTCCTCTTTGACAGACTTCGCCTTTTTCAAGCTTTCTTAACTGTACCCCAGAAATTCACATCCTGTAGCAACAAGTTAAACTACAAAATAAGGTATTCTGTATACATGTCACAAAAGTAACAGGCTTACAATAATAAAGCATGTTCTCAATGACTTTACCATTTCACATAATCCAATGCACTACAAAGAAAATAATTTTACCCCCAATACAGGTATTTGTCACTTCCTTCCTTCCTTCCTTCCTTCCTTTCTTCTTCTTCTTCTTCTTCTTCTTCTTCTTCTTCTTCTTCTTCTTCTTCTTCTTCTTCTTCTTCTTCTTTGTTTTTGTTTTGTTTTGTTTTTTGCTTTGTTCTGTTTTTGTTTTTGTTTTTTGTTTTTTTGGTTTCTCAAGACAGGGTTTCTCTGTGTAGTCTTGGCTGTTCTGGACTCACTTTGTAGGTCAAGTTAGCTCCGTACTCACATTGATCCACCTGCCTCTACCTCCCAGTGGTAATTGTTATTTTCCAGGGTAAGGTAAAGATGTTTATGAATCTTCAGCTTGGCTTCTTCTTCTACCACGATCTCTAAGCCTGTACCTAGGTCAATCACTAAACGTTTTTTCAAGTTATATTAACTCAAATTTGATTTTTTTTCTGGAACAATGGATTTTACTTTATTGGTTGCAAACTAATATTTTCTAAGAGGAAACAGCTGCAAGGCTGAAGTAAAAGTATTATGGAAATAATCTTTTGATTGGCAGAAAACACACTACCTGAAATTTGAGTATTTCTTAGCTACATTCAACATACCTTAATAAAAATTCTTGGTCCAATCAGAAAATGACTTGGGATAAGGAAAGCCCATATATAGTAAACAGAAAATAAATATATAGGAGAAAGAGTTTTTCGGTTAGAATTCATCTGATTTACTAATTGTGATTTAGGGAAAGAAAGAAAAGTGGGCTTGGCACAGGCATGCTTAAGAGGGTAACAGGTTTCCCTAAACAAAACTTCATCCTCCATATAGAATCCAAATCAGCCAACCACCTGTGGCAGGTAAGGGGCCGCAGCACCACCTTCATTAGGACAAGACAGAAAGCTGAAAGTCTGAAACACCTCTTATCTTCAGCTGCAGAGTTTAGCAAAGATGCATTCTACAATACATAGGGTTTTTCTGATGTCTGGATTTGACTGTACATCATGCTTGTACATTAAATGTTACTTAAAAGTAGAGCATTAACTTCAGTATTCTGCCAGCTAAGCATTGTAAAGCAATGGTTGTACATCAGGTATAATGCACCTAATTTGTTCTTGACATTTCTTGTTTACATTTATTGTAAGATAAAGTTCTTCACAGTTTAAAATATCATGAATCAAGATTTTATAGGTAATTATATTCACATAAAACTATGTACACATACTTTCTGAGGTGTCCATACACTTGGAATATGTGTTTGTTGGTAGGGTACCACACATGAGTAGCAAACCTGAACACATTGGTGTGGCCTGTCAGACAGTTTCCCAGAAATGCTTAGAAATAAGACAAGATTATTATTATAAGAATTATATTTAAAACTTCACCTTATTTACATAGCACCTGCCTCCCAAGAGGTAAAAATGGTTTATGGACATTTTCGGTATCTCTGTGAGGCAGGACATTGGGGACACCATCAATTATCTTTTTAACAGCCCAGTGGCTGCCAAGACCAAGCACTGTGACAGTGGTAGAGCAAAATACTAGCACATAAGACCTCCTGTCCCCCCAGTCTCCCTTACCACAGTCTTTTGGTACAGCAGGATTCCCAGCACAAAGGGTTAATGTCTAAGTCCTCCTATACCTGCATTGTGTGTTAGACTTGTACCACAGGGAGATCAAGTAGGAATTTGGCTTTGGCAGGTGAAAAAAATCTAACATTCAGTGTGACTATACTCCAGCTGATTGGTCCACAGGGGAGGGAGGGCTCATGTCTAACATGGCAGTGAGTCCTCAACCACACAGCTGCTGATGACTGAGGACACAGACAGGCCATGGCCTGGCACTGTCTAAGGTCTTTTCTCCTTCCACATATGGTCTGCACATATAAATAAGCATCTCAGCATGAAATGTGCAGTCAGCATCAGCTCATGGGCAAAGGCCTTAAGGGTAAACTTTAGAGGCCAAGAGCTCCTCAGATGGCAAGTTGTTTAAAGATGGGAGATCTGGCAACTTTAGAAGTAATTTTGTAAAAATGGAGGCCTTGGTTTCATCATTAAGGTGCTTGGTGCACGGATGAGCATTTCCTGCAAAGCCTCCACAGAGTTGACCTTTTTAAAAATATATTTATTACATTTTGCCTGCATGTGCACTAGGAGAGGGTCCCAGATCTCATTATAGATGGCTATTAGCCACCATGTGGTTACTGGGAATGGAACTCGGGACCTCTAGAAGAGCAAGCAGTGCTCTTAACCTCTGAGCCATCTCTCCAGCCCCAGAGTTGACCTTTTAGTTCCAGATTGGTCTGCAGACATCAGAACCGCTGCCACAAGCAAGCCCAAGTTCTCTTCCCTGAGCTGGAGGGCTTTCATCTTCTCGCTGAACTGAGACATAGAGCTGAGCAGATCCCCTGCCTCAATTGGTTGCAGGCATCCACACTGTTCTTCTTCCCACTTAGAAAGGTGACGGTCTGTTCCTTTGCATCAAACAATGAAGGGAACCAGGCCATTAGAATGTCAAAAATCTCAGCTTTTAAAAGGTTGACCTGGTTGTACAGAGCCAGATCTCGGAACCCAGGGATACGTTTGTCCAATCCCACCACTTCTTGTACTGCTGGGGTAAAACTCATTGAAAATTCTTCCCATACTTCAGATTTCTGAGGATCCATATATGGAGGCTTGCTCCTAGGACCAAGCAGATGCACGCTCCCTCCAGTGCTGCACATCCATCTACTGGAACTCTATCCCAGGCTCTTTGAGTGTAAGCACTGGAGAAGTTCACACAGCATCCATTTGCAAGACAAATGGCATGTCCATTTGGGTGATGCATTGTGTTCCTTCCTTTTTACTGCCCACTGAGATGCTGCTGGCTCTCACCACAGGGAAAGGGCTCCAAAGCCCATTGCCATGATGGTCATGACTTAAGTTACACTGCTGTGTGTTCTTGGGGATCTGTTTTCCTCTCTGGGGTGGTATGCTCTCAGATGAGTTTTCTTGGCATTATTGATTATACAGAAAGGTACCCTTGTGGGCTCTGATCACCACGCCAACCACTTCCTCCTTTGCAAAATCAGAAGAGGAAGGAGGACAGCTCTTGATGCTTTCCTGCTCCAGCTGGGCCTTGGGCTGCAGCTGTTCCTGAGCTGGGAATGCTGACTGTTCCTGATGGTCTGCTAAGGTGCCATTCTGCAGGTGGCCACTGATGTGGGAGTCCATCCAGGTCTACATTGTCTCTGTATTTCAATTAGCATTCTCTGTTTTTCATGCTTAGGGATCCAGCCAGATCGAACATCTCCTGACATTCTCACTGACAGACAATTCTTTTTTTGTTTTGTTTTGTTTTGGAGACACGTTTTCTCTAAGTAATCTTGGCTGTCCTGGACTCACTTTGTAGAACAGGCTGGTGTAGAACTCATAGTGATCTGCTTGCCTCTGCCTCCCGAGCGCTGGGATTAAAGGTGTGTGCAACCACACCCGGCTCTTTTTGGTTTTGTTTTGTTTTGTTTTTTTTTTTTAACAGAGTTAATTCATTTTTTTTTTCTTGTATAAAAACTCTTATGTGGTAGCTACAGCTGGAACCTGGATCCTCTGAACAGAGTCTCTGGTGTGGGTTTTCACTAGATGATCAGTGAATTACTGATAAGGAGACATGGTGAACAGTTTCTTTCCAGAGGTCAGGTGTCAAGAGGCTGGGGGTCTTGAAGATGGCATCAAAAGTGGCCTTTGCAAAGTTGCCCACAATGGCAGTATAGGCCCTGACTAATGTGTAGCAGTCATCAATAGCATCCATCATCAGTAGCCTTTTGGGCACACAGCAGAGACAATACCAGTGCCTCTGGGGGCAGGGATGAGATGCACCAAAACAGAGCCAAAGCGGCCTGTCACCTCGCATGGGACAGTGCATGGTCTCTCTACACATGGGCGATGAAAACTTGGCCAAGTTGATGGCCCCTCAGATAGCAGTGGCTATCTCCTTGGAGCACTTAACACCAAGACCAACATGATCATTGTAGTCCACAATAGCGACAAAAGCCTTGAACCTGGTCCGCTGGCCAGCCCATGTCTGCTTCTGCATGGGCATGATCTTGAGAACCTCATCCCTTAGGGATGCACCCAGGAAAAAGCCAATAATCTTGGATTCATTAATGGGCAGGGAGAACAGATAAATCTCCTCCAAGGACTTGATCTTCATGTCCTTAATCAAGTGGCCCAGCTTGGTGATGAGGATTCATTCCTTGTCTTTGGCTTCACCATGATGAACCCCAGACTTGGACCACATCCAAGGCCTCAGCCAAGACTTCGGCCCTTAAGACCTTTGCCAAATCCTCTGTAGGCAGGGCCTCCTAATCCTGGGCTCCTGGGTCGCATCATCTGCCATGTGGTATTTTCCAGAGGAAGAAGAAGCTACAGACACTTCTTGAAATGACCCTGTTGGCATCAGTGCCTGGTCATCCTCATGATAGAACCATTCTCATTCTTCAGACCCTTCTTGTCCTGGATGTTTTGCTGAATGCTCCCCTGAAAGAAACCCTTACAGCCTTCACAAGCATCAGCTGCATAGTGGAATCCAGATGCCACATCCCCTCAGACTTTGTACAGCAGAACCATGCCACTAAATTGCGTTACACCTCTGTGACTCTTGGTCATGCCAGGGGCACTGTATTTGCCTGTTGTCACAGGACAGTCTGTGGTCACTCTCCAGGACACCATCGATGGTGGAGATCCTCACTGTCCTTGGGATTACCATTGGCATCTGAGTTAGAGCTAATTTGGAGAAGATGGAACTGATGAGGACAAGGAATGGAAACTGTACTCAGAACCCTGGCTGTGACAACAGGCAGAGCTGGAGGAACTGATGGGGGCAATTACACCTCCTGCATTCAGTTCCATGGCGCTTGGTGGAGTACAGCTCTCACCATGCACCCTGGGGCTCAGGCAGTGGGCCTTGTGGCTCCCACATCGTGAGCACTGGGCACAGGCTGCTCTGAGGGCTACATGGCAGGAGCCAAGCACCCAGGCTTCCTGAGGCAGCGCTAGGCAGCAGGCATGGCAGCTGATGGGGCCAGAATTTTCTTTTTTCCTTTGTTTGATTTTTGGTTGGAAGTTTCACGTAACAATGATTTTGAATTAAGATGAAATATTTGAACAGCGTCATTGTAGCACATGTCCTCAATCCCAATACAAAGGAGGCAGAGACAGGCAGATCTTTGTCTTTTCCATTCGATAAGTCAGGGCGGAACCACTGCTGGTAAGATGAGCTACTCACAAAGATAGTCTAGTATTCAAAATGAAAATTTTTTTCTTTAAATTTCTATGTAAGTCTTAATAACAATTTCCTTACTGATCTAGAGGATGGATGCATATAAATCTTAGGTTTATTTAAAAAGAAGATGACATCACACTGCCCTAAATGGACACCTAGTATCCTTAGAAAGTGGGGCTTCTGTAGGAAAACTAGTGTCAATAGGTATTTTTCCCTAAAAGACATATTCAGTTAATCTGTATATGGACTCAAAGTTAGGATGGGAGACAAACATAAAAGCTGCATGTCTCCCACAACCAAAAAGCATTAAATGCTGACTAAGGTGATGTGTCAGAATGCTTTTAGAAGCCCTTTAAACCTGAGACACTATCATGGGGAACAAGTGGTACTCATGCATAGCACAAAGAGACAGAAGGAACTATGCAGGTGACAAGGTACATGCCAACCTAATTAGGTCCCCCAAACATAAAGGCTGTAGAGGAAAAACTGCCCATACCATGTGTAGAAAGAGGTTGGATGAAAATAGCCACAACAAATGTAAAAACCCAGGTTCAACAAGATGCCTAGGGATGCTTAGAGGAGTATAAAGTTGATTTTATAAGATAATGCCTTTTCTATTACTCTGGGCAAACAGCTTATCTCTTTAGACATGAAGAAATCTCATGTGGGACAGGTAACAGCTTGTCCTAATGCAACAGGTGTCCCAGAGCCCAGAAGAGGACCTTTGGGCCCATACAGCTTGTTTTGCTTTGTATATGATAATGATTGTGTGTTCATTGGTAATGGTAACATTATACATTCTTTTTGACTGAGGTCAAATGGAACAGCCCTAGGAAGAAGAGAGACAGCTAAAGCAAATCAGTCTATACTTATATGACTTCAAACTACAGAACAAGCAGATAACATACATTGCTGAACCTGCTATATGGAAATAGCTCTGTGCACTGTCAGAGGCATTAATGTCTATGCTTGTTGGCTACAGAATCCCCATGACTTACTATCACATGCCATTCCATGTGGCATAAATGATGATTTACAGATGTCTACTTCTTTTGCTCAGACAAAGAGGAGAAAACCATTCTTAATTGGTTTGTGTACCTTTCACATCTCATAATTATTCGTTTTAGCACTGTCTATTACATGTGAGAAATTACATGTTTTCAGAACCAGACACTAATGATGCTGTACCAGACCTGACAGGATTCATCCTCCAGAATTATGAGACACTGACACAAATGTTCCATCCTCGACTGCTGTGGTTACTGTCCCTCATCACAGCCTGCTCCCAGGAGATCTTTGAAGAAAGCTGCTGATTTCAATTGGTCCAGCATTTCAGCCTGTCCAAAACAGGACTTCTATTAAGCCTCAATTTTCTGAACTTTTAGAGACTGGACCACAAATGCTATTGCTAGCTGACTTAGTCAATTTTTCAATTTTATTTCAGCCATGAAAAAGGCATTCCTTGTTCCAAAATTATTGAGAACCTTGAAAGCAATGAACCATTTCCCTTAAGAGGGAATTGGGTTGGTTTTTGGTTGCTTCCTTGGGATATAGAAGTTGATTGTACATATGTGTAATAATATAAATGTATATGTAAAAAAGTAAACAAAGTAAAAAGGTTTCTTGAATTGAATTTTGGTGGTTTGAATAATAAAAGTCTTTCCAGGCTCAGACATTTGCACACCTGGTCCCCAATTATGGTGTTTTGGGGGAGATGGGATAGTCTTGCTGGAGAAAGTGCATCAATGAGGGCAGGTCTTGAGAGCTAAAAGCATCTTCCCAATTCAAGTTCATTCTTCAACTTTTTGTTGAAGATGCTTCCTGCTCTAGTTACCTGCTGCTATTTCTCATAGACATTATGGCTCTCCCTCTAGAACCATAAACCAAAATAAACTCTTCCTTCTGATAAAAATGCAGTTCATCATCATTTGGAGTTGGTTATAAGTTATCAATGGTATTATTCAGAAAGAAAAGAAGGCTAGACTCAGGGATTTCCCTCTTTTGTCTATTTTCTTTCTTTCTAATTATGGAGATAGAGCTTGAATAGACAAAAGAGGCATATAGAAGTATCTTAGAAGAATAATAAGACAAAAGGTAGATTATTCTATCTACTTTTCAACTTAACAATTTTGTTATATTTAAATAAGGTTATTTTAATACATTGGTATAAATGTTGATATATTGATACAATTCAAGGTTACTTTGTTACACACACACACATACACACAAACACAAAAAGAACAATTTGTTATGAATTATTGTGCCCATACAACTTATTTTTGGTACAAAGTTTACTTCCAGTATTTTTAAGGTTACTATTACCATTTGTTTAGGATAAGTAAATAATGCAAGTTAATAGTTGATCATGGTCAAATTTCTAGTCTTATTTAGCACAGGAATATACATCCTAGGATTAACAGATATATGGTTCTATAGATAGATAATGTAAAAAAATGATAAATTGGTGATCTTTAAAACCCATTATACCTACAGAAAATGGTTATGACATAGACACATTCAGGAAAATGGGCATGACCATGCCAAAAGCTTTGTTAAGTATCATTCCCTATGGTGCCTGACTGAGGCAGAGAGTCTGTGATGACCTACAAACACATCCATAGCTTTGGAGAAAGAACTGAAAATTCAATGTTGTAATTTTTTCCATGAGGGAGGTTCCCAGAATGCTCTCTTCCTACCTTTCTCCATGCTGAGTTTCCACACTGCCTGCCTCTATGAAACTAAGCCTTGCCCAGTTAAAGGCTTTTTTTTTATCAGAATTGCCTTGGTTATGGTGTCTCTTCATAGCAATAGAAGACTCACTAAGACACTTGCCTTTGGGTTGGAGAGATGTCTCAGAGCTTAAGCACTCTGGCTGCTCTTCCAGAGGTCCTGAGTTCAATTCCCAGCAACCACATGGTAGCTCTCAAGCATCTATAATGAGAGCTGGTGGACTCTTCTGGAGTACAGACCTACATGCAGGCAGAACACTGTATACATAATAAATAAATACATCTTTTAAAAAAGGGACACTTCTAGCTCAATCCATTTATCCACAAATTTCGGGAATTCCTTGTTTTTAATAGCTGAGTAGTATTCCATAGTGTATATGTACCACAGTTTCTTTATCCACTCTTCTACTGAGGGACACTTAGGCTGTATATACTCACTTATATCTGCATACTAGCCCAAGGGGCAGGTCCCACAAAAGCCTTCACTTACCAGGAAACTGGGACAGAGGGGAAGGCATCCTATTGGGACTCTAAATGAGAGACACATGGGAGAACAGCAAAATAAAAGGATCCAGAGGGTCCTAGAAATCTACAAGTAGAACAATATGATAGGCAGATTTGGGCCCAGGGGTCCTGCTCAAACTAAGGCACCAGCCAAGGACAATACAGGAGGTAAACTTTAAACCCCTTCCCAGATCTAGCCAATGGTCAGAATATTCTCCACAGTTGAGTGGAGAGTGTGATACGACTTTCTCACGTACTCTGGTGCCTCACATTTGACCATGTCCCCTGGAGGGGGAGACCTAGTGGCACTCAGAGGAAGGACAGCAAGTAGCCAAGAAGAGACTTGATACCCTATGAGAATATATAGGGGGACGTAATCCCCCTCAGGAACAGTCATAGGGGAGGGGAATAATGGGAAAATGGGGGGGGGGAGGAATGGGAGGATACAAGGGATGGGATAAACATTGAGATGTAACAAGAATAAATTAATAAAAAAAAATAAAAATAAATAAATAAAAAAGGGACACTTGCCTTCCATTAATTTTTTCTCTGCTAAGGCTAAAGTGTAGGATCTCCAGTACACTAGACATGGGTATACTATTATGGAGATATAACCCCACCCCCTCACAGGTCCTTAATAACTGAGCCACACCCTAACTCCTCACTGGGGATTCTAGGTAGGGGTTCTCCCATTGAGCCATGTCCCTTTCCCCTCACTGGGGGAGTCTATGGAGGTGCTCTACCACTGAGCCATGCCCCCAGGCTATCTATCAGTGGGAGGATCTAGGAAAGTCCTCTATCCCTGAGCCATGATCCCAATACCCAGCTGATATTCCTGTAAGGAGTTGGTTTTTGAGTGTCCTCTCATTTGCAGCTTCTACCAGAGGTGTCACACACCAAACATCACAGTTCAAAAGGGGGAAATAGGTCCATGTGAGTCTCGATAGTGCATGCAAAAAGAGATGTCTATATGGATAAGCAGCCACTAGCAGCTTGTGCTGAGAAGTGGCTGAAACCCATAGATTTCTGTTTTTCTCAGGAGGGATGGCATTACTCTTTCATCTGAGCTTCGCGGTGATGATTCTAACTCACTTCCATCAGGGAGTTATCTGAACAGGAAATGCAGTTCCGGAAGCCATGTGCTAGGAAGTCTTTCCAGGTTGTAACTGCTCTGGATAGAAACAGGTTAAATAATTCCCTCCAAAAGCATGAAAATCCTGATGGAAAGAAAATAAGATCATCAGGAAGCTATGCGGAAAACTGACATCATGTCTTAGGACACACAGACTGGAAAGAAAGGATGCAGAAAAATATTCCTACTTAGTTGAGGAACATCTGTATAAAATGTGGAGGATTCATAACCTAGCCTATTCCACTAAAATGGCAAAGGCACATACAGTGACTGAGATCTCCCACTGTCAACTTTCCTGCTGTTCTGTTCTAGACCTCCAAAGGACACCTGCAAATCTCCAGTCATTGTCCTAAGCCTGAAGTCACTTTGACTTTGAGGAACTTCAGAGTCTTGAAGGCAGATCTCAAGCTACTGTAGCACTAAGGCAAGAAAGGCCATCTCCAGAGAAACTGCTTTTCCACTCAAGCAAATACACCTTGTTACATTGAATGGCTGATATACACACTTGTGTAAACACACACACACACACATACACACAAACACATCTATAATAGGGTCTTATGACCTCTTCTGGCATACAGATATACATGCAATTATAGCACTCATAAAATAAAATACGTAACTAAATATTCTTTTGTAAAGAGTTTTGGGGAACAAAACCTTTCTGGGATTCCCAGGACAACATACTAAGCTCTGCCACTGTCTCTGGACAATAAATAGAGGTGAAATATGGTGGGATTTAACACAGACAGACTGGACAGGCTGAGTGCAAGGGTGGAATCCCATCCTCTGGGTATCAACATTCTAGTTTAAAATTTTGGGGTGTGTGGTGTGTGTGTGTGTGTGTGTGTGTGTAAGTATGTATATCAGCCATTGATTTAGCAAGGTGTATTTGCTTAAGGGGAAAAGCAAATTCTCAGGAGATGGCCTTTCTTTAGTTTTGGGGTTGTTTGGGATCTACTTTCAAGGGTTTGCTGTTCCTCATAATCACAGTGATGTCAGGCTCAGGACAATGATTGGAGATTTGCAGGTGCCATTTGGAGGGCTATGTAATGAGATCCTGTTTCAGAAAGTCCAACACTTGTCAGGTGATGGTGGTGCAGCCTTTAATCCCTGCACTACGGAGGAAGAGTCAGAGAGACCTCTGTGAGTTTGAGGCCAGCTGGTCTACAGAGCCAGTTCTAGGACACCCAGACCTACATCAGAGAGACTCTCTGTTTAAAAAAAAAAGCCCAAACAAACAAAAAATGTTGTTTTGGGTGACATGTCTAGAGCCTACAACTCTGTAAGAAGACCATGGTTTGCATCACAGCATCCACATGGTGACTCACAGTTGCTTGTCAATTCAATCCCAGGGGATCCTATGCCCTCTGCAGGCACCAGAGCACGGGGCATACACAGAGACGCAGATACACATAGAACATAGCAGATGGTGTAGCTGTCGGAGCTTTAGTTTGAGGTGAATCATCATGGGCTTCAGTTTTCCCAAGTAAAAGATCTCTTGGGGCCCCTGTGGCTGTGCCTACTAGATTGAGTACCTACTTCAGCAGCAGCTGTCATGTCTCCACATGATGTGGGGGAAGCATTCTAACTTCTACCCCATCATTACTGCCTTTGGCGTATTAGTTGCCATTGCCAAAATCTGTACCAAAGTGGTCCTCACATGGCTGTGTTTAAGGCTGCAGAGGCAGTCACCTGTATCTTCCTGCTGCCTGTGGCTTAGTTCATGGGAGAGCAGACTATATGAAACTAGATTTCAGATTCTGGAAACATATATTATCTGGGCACTTGTCCATCTATTTGATACGTGAAAAATATGAATGTGTCTCTGTGTGTGTGTGTGTGTGTGTGTGTGTGTGTGTGTGTATGTATGTATGTATGTATGTATGTATGTATGTATGTATGTGTGTGTGTATGCATGCTTGTGTTTTTTTAAAAATAGAGTTTCACATAGGCCTGTCTGTCCCAGAACTCCATATGTAGACCAATCCTGCTTGGAATACACAGAGATTCCACTGCATCTGCTTTCAAGTGATGGGATTAGAAGTGAGCCCTACACTACCTGGCTGTCAGATTTAATTTAGGAACAGGGTAGCATGTACCAAGCTGGCTTCAAACATTCAGTGTTGGTGAAACTGGCCTCAAACTAGTACTACCTCCACCTGAACAACATTAGAATTACAGGCAGACATCACCATGCCTTGTTTTGTAACTGTTTGGGCTCTTCTTGGGGCACAGGTGAGCTGTATTTTAGTGGCTCCTGATTTCGCTGTATGAAGAAACACCTGGAGTTCTAGGTATTGATTTCACCTTGAAAAACAGATTATCCTGGCTAAGAGTGGTTTTTCTGGGTTTACCATGTCCTGAGCCACCTAAATTCCTTTTTTGTTTGTTTTCGTTTTGTTTTTGTTTTTGTTTTTGTTTTTTCTCTTTTTTCCCCCAAGGCATGGTTTCTTTCCGTTGCCTTGGCTGTCCTGGAACTCGATTTTGAGTCCAGGCTGGCTTCCAATTCTCAGTGATCCAGGTGCCTCTGCTTCCTTGCGTGCTGGGGTTAAAGGCATGCGCCACCGTGCCTACCGCTTGCTGTTAAGGTTTTTTTTTTCCCCACCTCAGGGACCTAGGTACAGAAACTGTTTTTTGTACAGTGTGTACTGAGAAGGATTATTTCTCCTGGATTAGGGAGGTTTGGGGTGGGGGCCATCAGGTGGAGATATAATTTTGTTTAAATTGCAAGTCCTGCATCACAGACAGCACAGCCTTGGGGGATCTGAAGCACAGGACTGACCCAGGAATAAGCCACGCGGAGAGACACGATGTCAAGTGAGTAAAGGGCAGGAGCCAGGGTTGGGTACAGATGGCTGTGGCTGTTCCAAGATGAGAGGTGTCTAACTTCTCTTGTGTTTCCACAGTTTGGTCCCAGGGGGCCACAGATTTCTTTCTCCCCATCCTCCAAAACTTGTGGTACCGTGTTGTCGTTTTCCGTTTCTTTTGCTTACTGTATAAGGATTCCACAGCTGAGCCATGCTCCAGGCATCTTTTCATCATCCTAACTAACTACCAGTATGTGTATGTGGGTGGGGGGAGTGGCTTGTGTGTTCCTGGAGACCAGATGAGGGTGAGGGATCCCTTGGTCAGAAGTCTTGGGTGCTGGGAAACACACTGAGCTTCTTTACAAGAAGAGGATGTGATCTATACTGGTGCTTTTAGAGCTAAAGGTTGTGAACTGGCTCTTGTGGGTGCTGGGAAGAGAATTGGGGTTCTCTGTAAGAGCAGCAAGGGCTCTGAACTGCAGAGTCCTCTCTACAGTCCCATAAAATAATAAAAAAAAAAGTACATTTAGTCAGATGGTAGCACTTGCCTTTAATCTCAGCACTCCAAAGTAAGAGGTGCAAATCCCTGAGTTGGAGCCCAGCCTGGTCTACAGAGCTAGTTCCAGGCAGACAGGGCTATACAAAGAAACCCTATCCCAACAAACAAACACAGAAACACACAAACAAATTTATTTTCCATATAGTGCATCATAATTTCTTAAAGTATACTAGCTATTGGCATATACTAATTGTACAAAATAATGAGTTTGATGTTTTTATACACATTGGATAATATTTTCTCTTTCATTAAAGTATCAAAGACACCTTCCATCTCCATATAATGGTACTCCCATCTTTTTCTTTCTTTCTTTTCTTCTTTTTCTTCTTCTTTTGGCTTTTGAGATATAGTTTCTCGGTGTAGCCCTTGCTTTCCTTGAGCTGGCTCTGTAGACTAATCATGCCTTGAGTTTAGAGAGGTCAGCCTGCCTCTGCCTCTGGAGTTCTGGGATTTAAGGTGTATGCCTCCTTCTTTCTTTCTTTCTTTCTTTCTTTCTTTCTTTCTTTCTTCCTTCCTTCTTCCTTCCTTTCTTCCTTTCTTCTTTCCTTCTTTCCTTCTTTCCTTCCTTCCGCTTTTTTGATGAGAGGGAGGCAGTCTCTATGTAGCCCTGAGTGTCCTGGCACTTGCATTGTAGACCAGCCAGGCCTCAAACTATCATAGATTCACCTGCCTCTGCTTCCTGAGTGCTGGGATTAACCATGTGGGCCACAATGCCCTGCTAATTTATTTTTGTTAGTTTACCTCTCTCAGAGGAGAGGAATGTGGGGTCAGTGAGGCTGCTTAATTAGCTTAACAGAATGGTCTCCAGATTCACCTGTTGTCTGTATACAACACAGTGTCTTCTGCCTTGTCACTGAATATAGCTTCTCAGTGTGTTAGACCTCATATTCTTCATCCACTGACTCACTGATTGACATCTAAGCTGATTCTACCTCTTGGCTGCTGTGAATAAGGCCACTGTCAACACAGATGTTCAGGCAACTCTTTGGCATTTTGCTTTCGATGTTTATATGTAATATATATATATATATATATATATATATATATGTATATGCTGAGAGATGGTACAGATGGATCATATGGTAATTCTAATTTCATGTTCTGAGGAATTTCCATACTGGTTTCTGTAGTGGTTACACTATTTTCTATGCTCGCCAATAGTGTAAGTATGAATAAGTTTCCCACCGATCCTCACCTGCATCTTTCTTTCCTCCCTCCCTCCCTTCTTTCTTTCTTCTAGATTATTGGCTAGGTGTGATCGCGCATATATTTAATTCCAGTGCTTGGGAGGCAGAGGCAGAAGGATTTGTATGCGTTCCAGGTCAGCCAGAACAGTGATCTGTCCTCCTCTGGCTCCAGAGTGAGGGGATTAAAGGTGTCTATTATGACCACAGGCTGGGCAAGCTGGGTTTTCAAAGGATTTTGAATTAGAGTGAGATTTCTTGCTCTAGTAATCTTGCAAAACAAAAAAACCCAACCATCGCCCCCCCACCCCCCCAAAAAAAAACCCCAAACCCTCACAGGTGTGCCCAGTTCTTGGGTTTTGGTTAATTCTAGATGTAATCAAGTCAACAACCAACATTATCAATGTAGTACCCATGGAGGGTGAAAAAAGGCAGGCAGTATGAGTTACCCACTGTCTGGGCTGGGAACTGAATTCTCATCCTCTACAAGGGCTTAATTAGCTTAACAAGGGCAGTAGGTTTTGGTAAACACTGTTAAGCCACAGGTACCCATCACCTCTTTGTTTTTATTTGCATTTTCTTGACGGCTAGGGATGTTCAATACTTATTTGATTACTGGTCCTATGTATACTTCCTTTGATATGTCTGCTTCAGCCTCCCTGACGCTGTGGTTACTGGCATGTGTCGCCATGCTCTGTCCACATTGGGATAGCTACATATAGAAGGGTCAGGGTAGTTGTGAGTAAACGTGCTGCCAAAAAAGCTTGATGACCTCTGTTCAATCCCTGAGATCCACACGTTGGAAGGGGAGAGTCAACACCTTCATATTCTGTGCTGATCCCTACACGTGTGCTTTGGTATGTGAGTGCACACATGGAGAATAAATACATGAGTGTAACTTAAGATTTTTTTAAGTGGGCTTGGGCACGATGGCACATATTTTGATTCTCAGCACAGGATCTCTGAGTTTGAGGCCAGCCTTGTAGAGGCTCTTCTGTATTTTCTAGACAAGATTTCTCTGTGTAGCCTTGGCTGTGCTGGATTCATTTTGTAGACCAGGCTGGCCACAAACTCACAGAGGTCCACCTGCCTCTGCCTCCCTAAGTGCTGGAATTACAGGCATGCGCCACCTGGTCTGTTCCTTGTTGAGGAATTTGAATCCAGCAACAGGGCTACTCTGACAAGGGATCATATCCAAAAGCCAAGGTCAGGGTGATCCTGCTAGAACACAGATGTGTGCTTAGTACATACTTTTAATCCCTCTGGCTTGAATTTAGTACACACCTCATGCCAAACAATGAGATCTATTGACAGACAGACAAAGTGACCAATCAGAGCAAGATCTGACAGAATGAGTCAGAGATAGGATACCCCCAAGTCTCATAACACAGAGCAGGAAAAAAAAAAAAAAAAGAACACAGAGCAGCATGTGAGAGAACAAGGGAGTTCTTGAAGATGTTACAATAGAGCTGTGGGGTACAGTACAGTTCGGTGCAGCTGAGTTCACTTGGGTTCAGAGGCAATTTTTCCAAGGGTGATAAGCAGAGAGAAGTCGGTTTGAATCTAGTATCTTGGAGAGTGCTTTTTTTTTTTTTTTTTTTGAAATTCTTTTATTTTTATTTTTTATTTTTATTTTTTTTATTAATTTATTCTTGTTACATCTCAATGGTTCTCCCATCCCTTGCGTCCTCCCATTCTTCCCTCCCTCCCATTTCTCATTATTCTCCTCCCCTATGACTGTTCCTGAGGGGGATTACCTCCCCCTGTATATGCTCATAGGGTATCAAGTCTCTTCTTGGTAACCTGCTGTCCTTCCTCTGAGTGCCATCAGGTCTCCCCATCCAGGGGACAGAGAGTGCTTTTGTGTCAGAACAGCTGAGTTGAAAGGGTGAGGTTATTCAGCAGTAAGTCTCAGAGACAGAAAACATTCTAGGTTTAGGTTAGCTAATGGAGGCTGGAAGCTGAAGCTTTTACGATCTGGGCTTGTAGAGGCTTGTAGAATATTATATTGTTTGGTGCATGGAAGCTTCCAGGGCTAGGCCTCAGGATAGTTGTATTAAAATGCTCTGGGCACAGCCCAAACCATGTATTTGAAAAGCTTGGATACAGCTCTTATCTCATGCCCACATGAGAGGAAGTAAAAAGATCATTTACAAGTCTGGTCTACAGAGAACGTTCCAGGACAGCCAAAGCTACACAGAGAAATCCTGTTTCAAGAAACAGGACAAAATCAATAACAACAAATTTTTTATTAATGTATTAATTTATTCACCTTACACCCTTCTTAATTTAAAAAATGTAAGGTGTATATATTATAACACATACTACATAAGTAAACAAGAAAAACTTTAAATGTAAGCTTATGGCGAGGATTAGCTCTGAGTAATGAACATTGAAAGAAGGAAAGTGTTCTTGTCCCTTCCTTCCACAGGACAGCCACAGCAAAATCTTCAGTACTGGACAATACTCAGACTTGAACAAATCAGGGCACTGCAAGATGCCTTCCACAGGAATATGTTCCCAGACCTGCAGGAAATCAAGGAACTAGCTTCAAGACTCCAGCTTAATGACAAGATGGTAGAGGTTTGTGCTTGGGTGTGTCTCGGAGTTATCACCTAGCCCAGGGCCTCCTGTGTGCTTGGTTTTGTTCTTGTCATTTGAAGTTTTAAAATTATTCATGTGTAGCCGGGCATGGTGGTGCACGCCTTTAATCCCAGCACTCAGGAGATAGAGGCAGATGGATCGCTGTGAGTTCGAAGCCAGCCTGGTCTACAAAGTGAGTCTACATCAGCCAAGGCTACACAGAGAAACCCTGTCTTGAAAAACCAAATAAGAAATTATTCATGTGTATATGTGTATGCCTGCTTGTCGGTATGTACACCACATGCATGCCTGGTTCTTGAGGAGGCTAGAGGAGGCTGTGATAACCCCACAGAGCAGAGTTGCAGGTGGTGGATGCTGGGAATGGAACCTGGGTCCTCTGCAAGAGCAGCATGTGATCTTAACTACCAAGCCATCTCTCCAATGTTGAATTTATTTTATGCAACTGTGTTTGTTTCTCTTAGCTTATTTCTTAACCTGGGTATCACACAAATAATTGAGAGTCCTTTATAATACAAGGTTTCACAACACAATCTGAGCAATTTAAGTCTGTACATTTTAAAAAAGATTTATTTATTATTATGTATATGGTGCTGTCTGCATGTACACCTGAAGGCCAGGAAAGGGCATCATATCATATCATAGATGGTTGTGAGCCACCATGTTGTTGCTGGGAATTGAACTCATGACTTCTGGAAGAGCAGTCAGTGCTCTAAACCACTGAGCCATCTCTCCTGCCCTTAAGTCTATTGTTAACACTTTATGCTATCCTCTCTTTTTTTTTTTCAGCTTCAAGTATTTAATACTAGAAGAATTAGCATACACACTATTCTAAATGATGTCCCTTAATTAAATTCAGTCCAAGTTCTGAGGTTTCATCTGCGTTGAAGAGTTCTTTTTTTTGCATTTTAAAAATTAATTTTAACATATACATTTAATTATTACACATGAATAAAATAAATTAAATACAGCAAGAAGAACCATGAGACAACCAGGAGTTATATAAATGTTACATTCATAATGATTTGGCTATTTGTATTTGTCAAACTTGAAGAAAGCATCTTTCCTATCTTTTTGGGTCTAAATTTCTTAAAGAAAATCAATATCTATCATAGTTCATCTCTATTAGCTCAAATCATCTATCTGGATCTAAAAGCATCTTAACCCCTAACCAACTACACTTAATTGTAAGACTAAACTATCTGTTCTTCAACCCCATCAGAGACTTGAGAAGGCATAAAACATAAATACCTGAGTGAACTGGAACTGCAGGTTAGCAGCTTCCAACATGAAAAAAATGGCTGAGACAGTTTACTGCGTGAACAGTCACCCAGTACACTCTATAATTAGAGCACCATCTTCGGCATTATAGCTCAATATATCTGACAGACATATTTGCAAGGAAGGAACTATTGAGGACTTGCTTACTCTGTCTTGGCAGAGTTTGGCCATCAACTCTGCCTTCATCTAAGCTTGTCCATTTTTAGGCAGAATTCTGTCTGTGGCAGGAATGAGGGCATTTTGCCCAGTGTCTTGTTTGCCACATTTGAAGCCACCTCCATAATAAGGTTCTTTGATGTTGATCATCTTCTTTGAGGTAGGCTGGATGTTGCCAGGAGTTAACTTGTCTTGTTGTCAAAGAATCTTTAGAATTATTAAAACATCTTTAAATGCCATACTCTATAGGTCTCTGAGGCTTTTGAAGAACTTATTTAACTATTTTACCTTATGTATCTATAGAGTCATATCTATCTGTTAGACCTAGGATATATATTCTTGTGATAAAATTAGACTAGTATTTGATGTGACCATTATTTGTGTCAGTATACAAAATTCTATACCAATGAATTAAAAATAACCTTATTTGTGAGTAACAATTAAGGCCTTTAGTTGAGGAGTTGATTCAATAATCTACCTTTTGTTCTATCCTCCCTCTATATTTCTATATCCCCCTTCCTTTCTTTCCAGCTCCTATTACCTTACCTACAAAAGGAAAATAAAGCAAAAGAGAGACATCCCTGAGTCCAACCTAGTTTTCTCTCTAACACCAATAACTTATATAAGCCTCTGTAGCCCAAGAGAGAAAACAGAACCTTATCCAACTCCCCCCCCCCCCCCCCCCCCCCCCTTAGAGGAACTGGGATGTTTTTCTCTTAAGGTTTCTTCAGGCTGATTTAGGGTAAATAATGCCTTTGAAGCCCCCCCTCCCCCCAAATTGGGGAAAATGGTTAAGTAAGCCAGGGATATCATTTGTGATCAGTTTCTAAATGTTGAGAAATTTCAGGTTTTATAGGAGTCCTGTGTGGAACAATCTGAAATGCTGGACCAATTGAGATAAAAAAAATCTTTCTACAATGCTGTCCTGGAAGCAGTGCAGTTCTGATGAGTGACAGCAACTGAGGCTCCTGGGGCTAGAACCTAGAGGTGGCAGGATGACAGTGTGCAGCATGCTGAGAGGAATGGATGCTATCTGATCCAGCGTCAGTGTCTGGTTCTTTTGCTCTGAAAACATAATTTCTCACCAGTGTTATACAGTCCTAACATTATAATTGTACAAGGTGTGCCAGATCTACAGAGCAATGAAGGCTGGTTCTCGGCTCATTGTATGAGCAGAAGTAAGACATCTGCAAATCTTCCTTCATTCCATACTAAGAATGGCCTCTAATTCTAAGTCACAGAGAGTCGGTGACCAACATGAGGCCTTGTCTATGCATGGACATTTGTATTTCAGCCACTCTCAGAGCTATTCCCATGTTGTGGGATTAGCAATATAAATTACATGCTTGTTCTGTAGTTTAAACTTTACATCCTGTTTGCAGCCCCTCCCTCGTAACCTCCCAATCCCACTCCTCCCTCATCATCACCTGATCTCATTTCCTCCCTCATCCCCTTTCTCTCTTTCCCCTAGTCCTTAGAACAGGGATCCTTCCTCCCCTAAAGTCTGACCTCAGCTTATCCAGTGTCCTCTGTACTGCATGTAACCTTTTCCTCTGTGACTTGGCAAGGCCACCCTACAACTCTCAGCACACTGCCCAGTGTCCAGCTTCGAGTCTCGATAACTGTCTTGATCCCCCACTGGGTGGAGTTTCTCAGAGGACATCTATGTTGGGCTAAATCCACTTATAAGTGAGTATATACCCTGCATGTCTTTTGGGGTCTGGGTTATCTCACTTAGAATGATCATTTCTAATTCCATCCATTTTCCTGCAAATTTCAAGATTTCCTTGTTTTTAAAAGCTGAATAGTATTTCATTGTGTAAATGTACCACAGTTTGTTTATCCATTCTTCGGTTGAGGGACGTCTGCTCATTTCAAGGTTCTGGCTATTATGAATAAGGCTTCTATGAAAATAGTTGAGCAAATGTCCATGATGTATAGTGGAGCATATTTTGAATATATGCCCAGGAGTGGTATAGCTGGATCTTGGGGTAGAACTATTCCCAAATTTCTGAGAGAGCACCATATTAATTTTCAAATCAGTTGTACAAGTTTGCACTCCCACCAGCCATGGATAAGTGTTCCCCATTCCTCTACATGCTTGCCAGCATGTGTTGTCACTCGATTATTAATCTTCACCATTCAGATAGGTATAAGACAGAATCTCAAGGTCGTTTTGATTTGCATTTCCTTTGATGACTAGGGATGTTAAGCATTTCTTTAAGTGTTTCTCAGCCATTCAATATTTCTCTATTGAGAATTATTTGTTTAGTTCTGTACCCCATTTTTAGTTGGATTATTTGGTTTGGTTGGAGTTAAATTTCTTGAGTTCCTTTATATATTTTGGATATTAAACCTTTGTCAGATGTAGGGTTGGTAAAGATCTTTTTCCAATACATAGGCTGTTGCTTTGTTCTGCTAGCAGCATTTTTTTGCTTTTTGAAGCTTTTCAGTTTCATGATATCTCATTTATTAATTGTTGACCTTAGAACCTGAGTTGTTGGTATTCTGTTCAGGAAATTGTCTTCTGTGCCAACGAGTTGTAGGCTCTTTCCCACTTTTTTTTTTTCTAACACATTTAGTGTCTCTAGTTTTATGTTGAGGTCTTTAATCCACTTGGACTTTAGTTTTGTACAGGGTGATAAATATGGATCTATTTGCATTTTTTCAAGTATACATACAATTAGACCAACACCATTTGTTGAAGATGCTATCTTTTTTCCATTGTGTGGTTTTGGTTTCTTTGTAAAAAAAAAGAAAAAAAGAATCAAATGGCCATAGGTGTGTGGATTGATTTCTGGGTCAATTAAATTCCATTAGTCAACTCACGTATTTCTATGCCAATACCATGCTGGCTTTATTACTGTTGCTCTATAGTACAGCCTGAGATCAGGGATGAGGATTCCTCCAGAAGATCTTTTATTGTACAGGATTGCTTTACCTATCTTGGGTCTTTTGTTTCTCCATATGAAGTTGAGAATTGATCTTTCCAGTTCTGTAAAGTATTGTGTTGGTATTTTGATAGGGATTACATTGAATCTGTAGATTGCTTTTGATAGGATGGCCATTTTTACTATGTTGATTGTCCCAATCCATGAGTATGGGATATCTTTCCATCTTCTGAGATCTTCTTCAGTTTCCTTCTGCAGAGACTTGATGTTTTTGTTTTTGTTTTTCATATAAGTCTTTTACTTGCTTGGTTAGATTTACACCAAATACTTTATATTATTTTAGGCTATTATGAAGGTTGTGGTTTCCATAATTTCTTTCTCAGCCCATTTGTTATCTGTATACAGGATAGCTATTTACTTTTTCATGTTAATTTTGTATCCCACCACTTTGTTGAAGTTGTTTATCAGCTATCGAAGTTCTTCGGTAGAATTTTGAGGGTCACTGATGTATACTATAATATTGTCTGCAAATAATGAAACTTTAACTTCTTCCTTTCCTATTTGTATCTCCTTTAGCTCTCTTATTGCTATAGTAAGGACTTCAAGTACTATACTGAAGAGAAATAGAGAGAGTGGACAGCCTTGTTGTGTCCCTGATTTCAGTGGGATTGATTTGAGTTTCTCTCCATTTAGTTTGATGTTGGCTATAGACTTGCTGTATATTGCCTTTATTATGTTTAGGTATGTGCCTTGTATCCTCGATGTTTAAGACTTTAAATATGAATGGGTGTTGGATTTTGTCAAATGCTTTTTCAGCATCTAAAGAGATGATCATGCGGTTTTTTCTTTCAGTTTGTTTATATGGTTGATTACATTGATGGATTTCTGTATATTTAACCATCCCTGCATGCCTGGTATGAAGCATACTTGGTCATGATGGGTAAGATTTTTGATGTGATCTTGGATTCAGTTTGCCAGAATTTTATTGAGTATTTTTGCATCTATGTTCATAAAGGAGATTGCTCTGAACTTCTCTTTCCTTGTTGGGTCTTTGTGTGGCTTAGGTATTAAGGTGACTATGGCTTCATAAATGAGTTTGGTAGTGATCCTTCTGCTTCCATTTTGTGGAATAGTTTGAGGAGTATTAGTATTAGTTCTTCTTTGATCTGGTAGAATTCTGCACTGAATCCATCTGGCTCTGAGCTTTCTTTTGTTGGGAGACTTTTGATGACTGCTTCTATTTCCCTAGGGGGTTTAGGACTATTTTATTTGTTTGCCTGATCTTGATTCAACTTTGTACATGGAATTTATCAAGGAAATTGTCCATATCATTTAGATTTTCAAATTTTGTGGCATAGAGGTTTTTGAAGTAAGACCTAATGCTTTGGGTTTCCTTGGTATCTGTTGTTATGTCTCCCCTTTTCATTTCTGATTTTGTTAATTTAGGTACTCTCCCTTTGCCTTTTAGTTAGTTTGGCTCAGGGTTTGTCTATCTTGTTGATTTTGTCGAAGAACCAGCTTACAACACAATCTGAGCAGTTTAAGTCTGCTTTTAACGCTTTATGCTATCCTCTTGTAATCCTAGCAAACATCCCAGTGATACTTGCTCTTTCTAGCTTTCCTTGCCTCCACCTCCTTCTTTTTCAACTTCCGTTGCCCTCTTCCTTGCTCCTTCTCTAACTCCTCCCCTGTCTGGAAGGAAATCCAGTCCTATTCTCTCCCCTGCTCATTGATTGTCTGTAAGATGCCTTATTGACATATCAGGAGGACAATTGGGGAGCAGAGTTTACACAACATTTGGACAGGAAAACAGAATTTAAACTATGCAATTTGGCCTACACTCCAGTTCCACCCCCTTTAAGTTTCATGAGAGAAAATGTCATATATCTAAGGATAGTCATGATCTCTTGATCTTCATGCCTCCATATCCTGAAAGTTCTGCATTACAGGTATATGCCCCTATGCCTGCCTTTCAGTAATCATTTGATATTACTTTATTATTGAGGCAGGGTGTCACTGTATAGCCTTGGATAGCCAGGAACTTGATATGTAGGTTAGGATTGTCTCAAACTCAGAGTTACCTTGACCTCTGTCTCCTGAGTGCTGGGATTAATGGGGGAGGACTCTCATTCCTTTGTGTTTTTGTTTTTAACCAGTCCTGTTTATTGACAGTTGATTTGTTCAGGAATGGATCCTGGACAGGAATGTGTGGTTTTATTTACATGACCATTCACTTTATTGAGATACACTAAGGCCCCTTAGGGGATATAAGATCTGCAGTGTGAAGGCAAGCCTGACAATAGGTTCACAGAGCTAAACAGAACTTTTTCTTCCTTCCTTCCTTGCTTGGTTTTTTCTTCCTTTTTTTTTTTTTTTTTTTTTTTTTTTTTTTTTTGAAGACAGGGCTTCTCTGTATAGACCTGACTGTCCCAGAACTAACACTGTATACTAGGCTGGCCACAAACTCTGGGATCTACCTCCCTCTGTCTCTTGACAAATAGAAATAAAAGACACAGGGTATGACCAAATCTCTAATACCCTTTCTTACAGGAGTTGCTTCCTATATTCTTCTATATTGTAATGATAAAAAAATGAACTTGGGATTGGGTTTTTTTTTTACTGATTTTTTTTCCTTTTCTTTGTTTTTTTCTTTGGGACAGGGTCATATTTATCCTAGGATAGCCTCACAGTTATATAGGTGTAGACAACATTGAACTCTTAACCCTCCTGCTTCTACCCCCCAAATGCTAGGCTACAGGTGTATGCCACCACACATGACTCAAAATATTGTCCTTGACAGTGAAGAGGCATCTTTTCTTACTGTCTTGTGATTTAGGGTGGGAGAACTCTGCTCTAGCCACTGATAGAATCTCATACCATCTACCTCAGGGATCTAGGACAGGGAGGCTGGAAACAGCATATCAAATAACTATGAGAGATTAGTAAGAAGATTTCTCACCTGAGGATGGCATATTTCTCCTTTGGAATCATTACTTTATTAACAAGCTCTCGGGCTAATTATGATGGGGGTCAATTGGTAAAGTGATTGTGTTGAATGCACAAAGACCTAGGTTTGATCCCCGGTACAGACTCTACTGGCCCAGTCTCAAAAAAATAAATGAATAAAAGATAAATTGCTGAGTCTGGAGAGATAGTTCAGTGGTTAAGAGCACTGATTGTTTTTTTGTAGAATACATGGGTTCAATTCCCAGCACCAATGTGGTGGCTCACAGACACCTGGAACTACAGCTAAAGGCCATCTAATACCTTTTTCTAGTCTCCATGGGGACTGTACTCAGGTTAATAGAAGCATAGCTAAAACAACAATGAAAGAATTCCTGCGAGGTGGCATATAACTTTAATCCCAGCACTTGGGAGGCAGAGGCAGGAATATCTCTGTATCAGAGGCCAGCTGTCTCTACAGAATGAATTCCAGAATACCCAGGGTTACTCAAAAAGAAAAAGCAAAAATGAAACTATATGTGTATATATCATATTAAACAGACATAATGTATGTAAGTTAAAGTATGTTTAAAAATAAAATTATTTCAAAAAAAAAAAAAAAGATTAAACACTACTTTTTCTACTAGGTATGGTTTACAAATCAGCAAGCCAAAGTGATGACAGGGCAGGGAAATGTCCAGTGGAGTTTATCTCTGGCAGCATCCAACCAGGCTGTGTTTATGAGAGGAGGATCCTTGTACCAAGTCGTGCCATTGATGGATGCATCATTCAACCAAAATATGCCAGTGAGAGGAGCATCATCCAACCATGCCATGCCAATCATGAGTGCATCATCCAACCAGACCATGCCAGAGATTGATGCTTCCTCCAGCCAGGCCATGCTAATGGGAGGAGCATCATCCAGCCAGGCTTTCCAGTGATGATTACATCACCCAGCCAGTCTGATTGGAAAAGAAGTGTACTATCCAACTAGGCTAAGCCAAGGAGAAGAACATCATCCAATCAGGCCGCTCCATTGATGGGTCCATCATTCAGCCATGCTATGTAAATGAGAGATCAGAAGTCACAGAAGAATTTTTGAGCAAAGCAACCAGAAGAGGCTGGTGCCTCTGTAGTGGAATCCCTGCAACCTTCTCAGGGTTTAGACATCTCCCAAATCTGCCTGGGGCATTCAAAACTCCCTGTGCATCTGTATACCAATACATAGACAAATTAGTGAAAATGTATGATTGACTAGGGATGACTACCCCAAAAGCTTTGATAAATATCTCCCACAGGGTGCCTTGACTGAGGAAGTGATGACCTACAAATACATCCATATGTTGGAGAAAGACCTGAAAATTCAAAGCTCTGAGTTTTCCATGAGGGAGGTTCCCAGAATTCTCTCATACTGTCCTCCTGGTTGTTTCCCCCAACATGCCTGCTGCTATGAAACTAAGCCTGTCACAACTACATGCTTTCTTCTTCTTCTTCTTTTTTTTTAATCAGAATTGCTTTGTTCATGGTGTCTCTTGACAGTAATTGAACACTCACTAAGACACTTGCCTTCTATTTATTTTATGCCTCTGCTAAGGCTAAATTTCATGGTATCTAGTATGCTAGGCTTGGGTATACTACTATGGAGAAGTAACCCTAGTCCCTCACTGGCAGGTGTTCTATCACTGAGTGGTGCAGGCTAGTGTGGTGCTATGTATTTTAATGGTAATTGCTGTCCTCCAAGATCTTGTTCCTGTTCAGAGGAGGACTATCTCACCTATACCAGACCTCATTGTAGAAGCCTTGTTCCAATTAATTTAAATTTGATTTGCTAGTAGAAACTGCTGAAGCTTGGGATTGGGCAGAGCAGAAGCAGGTGGAGTTTAGAGGTTGCGAAGCTGAAGGTTGGGTGCTTGCAGGAGAAGGTGCAGAGGAGGAGGAGAATGGATGGATTTCAATAGTGTGCTTAATTTTTAATAAATCATGGTTTTACCTTGTGGTTCTTTGGGGGAAATTATTGATTAATTAATAAATAAGGTTTTATTCAATATATGACTGGGTGTTAATTATTAATATCAACAAATATTGAAATGTGTGGCTTGAATCTATGTCTCAGAAATTCTGAGTGAAAGGCAGTTTCTTAGTGAAAGAACTGAAGATTAAAACCAAAAAAGTCGTGAAACATTGTCTCCTTCATGTTTCTTTAAGGGAGAATCTAATCACCACCACAGACAAAAGGCAGCCTATTGTGGGCACATGAGAGACAAAGGAAGAGGACTTAATACAACCAAGCTGGCTGCTGATGTGCTTTAACACTCACAGAGCAATGGTGGCTCCAGGGGTAGGGCAGGTTAGAAAACTGCAACCGGAGGCCAGAAAACTTCTAGATCAAGGTGGGCAATGGAATTAACCACCTAAATTAAAAAATAGACTCCTAAAGCTGGGCATGGTGGTGCACACCTTTAATCCCAGCACTTGGGAGGCAGAGGCAGGTGGATTATTGTGAGTTCAAGGCCAGCCTGGCCTACAAAGTGAGTCCAGAACAACCAGAGCTGCATATAGAAATGTGGTCTTGAAAAACCAAAAAATAAAATAAAATAAAAAAATTAAAAAAGACTGCTCTGCTCTCTCTCCAAGGTGCTATGGTACGGAGCACTTGGACATTCTCTGGCTTTGTTTTGGCTGTTGTCATGGACCTGGTTGCAGTGTGACTAATGGTGATCATGATTTTCTATACTTTCTCTACAGAAGTTCAGGGAGAGAGTGGGGAGAAAGCCAAGGGATGGAATACTAAAGTACAGGAAGGCAAAATGGAGGAAGGAACAAAACTCTTCCTGATATAGAATGGAAAGAGAAAAGCAGCTGGAGCTCAGGGCTCTCAGGATATAAGATATTTGTTAGCTATTTTTGGAAAAGGCCCAGCTTTAACAACCACGAAATTCCAAAAAATTATGGCCAGGGTTGCAATGCATCAATATGAGATGGAACAACTGGCCCAAACCTTTGAATATTCTTGTTTCTTTGCTTGACTTTTGTTTGAAAGTTTTGAGTTACAATGACCTGGAATTAAGATGAAATATTTGAGCAGGGTGGTGGTGGCGCACATCCTTAATCACACTACAAAGGAGACAGAGACAGGAGGATCTCTGTTAATAGTATTCCAGCCTATTATACATTATAAGTCAGTGTGGAACTCCCTGCCAATAAAATAAGCTATTTACACAGATAGTCTAGGATTCAAAATGATTTTTTTCCTTAAGTTACTATGTAAGTTTTATCTTAATATTGGATAATAATATCCTTAATGATCTAAAGGATGGATACCCATGTATCTTAGGTTTATGTAAAAACAAGATGATGTCACACTGTCCTAAAAGGCCAGTCAGCTTCCAGTGTTAAAAAAGCTTCTGACTTCAATTGGTCCAGCATTTCTGGCTGTCCCACACAGGACTTCTATTAAGGATAGAATTTCTCAACATATAGAAACAGGACCACAGATGCAATTCCCTGCTTGTTTAACCACTTTCTCCAATTTTATTTGGGCCTCTACAAAGGTATTATTCATCCCAAATCAGCCAGAAGAAACTTTAAGAGAATGAAGGCCCATTTCCCTTAATGGGGGTTGGGTAGGTTTTTGGTTGTTTTCTTGGGCTATAGAGGTTTCTTTTCATTTGGGAGTTGGTTATAAGATATTATTGGTCTTATTCAGAAAGAAAATAAAGTTGGACTCAGGGGTGTTTCTCTTTTCCTTTATCTTTCTTTTTTAGGTATCAAGATGGGAGTGAAAAGAAAGAAGGGGAACTATAGAAATATTTAGGGCTGATAGAACAAAAAGTAGATTATTGAGTCTACTCCTCAACTTTACATTTTCTTTTTTTGTTTGTTTTTTTAATTTTTAAATTTTTATTTTATTAATTTATTCTTATTACATCTCAATGGTTATCCCATCCCTTGTATCCTCCCATTCCTCCCTCCCTCCCATTTTCCCCTTACCCCTCTCCCTATGACTGTGACTGAGGGGGACTTCCTCCTCCCTGAGGGGGAGCATCCTTTGTATGCTCATAGGGTATCAAGTCTCTTCTTGGTAGCCTGCTATCCTTCCTCTGAGTGCCAACAGGTCTCCCCATCCAGGGGACGTGGTCAAATATGAGGCACCAGAGTACGTGTGAAAGTCAGACCCCACTCTCCACTCAACTGTGGAGAATGTTCTGACCATTGGCTAGATCTGGGTAGGGGTTTGAAGTTTACAGCCTGTATTGTCCTTGGCTGGAGCCATAGTTTGACTGGGGCCCCTGGGCCCTACTCTTCAACTTAAGACCTTAGTTGTAACTCATAAATAGGGTTATTGCTAACTCATTGGTATAGAATTTTGCATATTGATGCAAAATTAGTTTAATTTTGATATATTTCTGGAGCATTAAGATTATTCTTCCCATACATTGTATGTATATATATTAATATAAGGTACTGTACCCATACAACTTAATTACAAAACAAGATTTACTTACAATGTTTTGAAAGTGCTATTGTAGGCTGTTTCGGATAGTTAGGTAAATCAAGTTAACTATTAGTTGATCTACTCCTGGTCATGTCAATTTCTAGTCAATTTTTATCATAAGAATATACATCCTAGGTGTAACAGGTAAATATGATTCTATAGATAGATAAGGTAAAATAGTTAGATAAGGTTGTCAAAACCCTTGGACACATACAGAATATGGCATTTAAAGACATTTTTGTTATTTTAAAAGTTATTGGACAATGAGACAGGTTAACTCCTGGTAACACCCAGCCTACCTCAAAGAAGATGATGAGCATCAAAGAACCTCCTTATGAAGATGGCTTCAAATGTGGCAAACAAGCCACTGGGCAAAATGTCCTTCTTTCTGCCTCAGACAGAATTCTGCCTAAAAATGAGCAAGCTTGGGTGCAGGCAGAGTTAACAGCCAAACTCTACCAAGACAAGGTAAGCAAGTCCTCAATAGTCAGTACTTCACAAATATATCTGCCAGTTATTCTAGGCCAGAAGGCTAAAATGATGCTCTAATGCTGTAAAGAGTTTTGGGTGACTGTTCAGGCAGCAAACTGTCTAGGTCATTTTTTCACTTGAGAAGATGCTATCCTGTACTTCCTGTTTACTCAGGTAATTAATTTTATTCTTTATTCTTTCTCAAGTCTCTGATGAGCTTGAGGACCAGATAGTTTTACAATTAAGCTTAGTTGTTTAGGATATATATAGATATAGATATATAGATATTGATTTACATTCAGAATTATAGTCTCACAAAGTTAGGAAAGATTTTTTTTTTCAAGGTTGCTGAGTAGGCAAAACACTATGAATGAAACTTTGTATTATTCCTGATTGTTTCTTGGTTCTTCTTGCTATATGCAGTTTATTGTAGATATGTGTAATAATATAAATGTGTATGTAAAAATTTATAAAAAGCTTCTCTGTAATTTTTAGTTTGTTTGTTTATTGGTTTTTCAAGGCAGGTTCTCTCTGTGTAGCCCTGGCATTCCTGGAAATTACTCTGTAAAACAAGGCTGGGCTCAGATTCACAGAAATCTGCCTGCCTCTGCCTCTGCCTCTGCCTCTGCCTATGGAGTGCTGGGATTTAAGGCAGAGTCAACACCTCCTGGCACTAGATATGTTTTATTTTTAATTTTGTGTGTGTGTGTATGTGTATGTGTGTGTGTGTGTGTGTGTCTGTATCTGTGTCTGTGTTTATCTGAATAGAGATACACATGGAGGCCAGAGGCATCAGATCCTCTGAAGTCAGAGTTCTGAGCTGTTGTGAGCATCTCGATGTGGGTCCTGGGAACTTTGGTCAGATGCTCTGCAAGAGCAGTAGACACTCTTAACTGCTGGGCCATCTTTCCAGTCCCTTTACAGGTTTATTTTATTGCCAATTATGTGTGTTTTGGCTTGTCTCTATGTGAAGATATGCATGTGAGCACAGGCATTTGAAGAGGTCACAGGTTTGCATCCCTGGAGGTGGAGTTATGGTGGCTGTCAGTCACCCAGTGTAGGTGTTGGGAACTGAACTTGTGTGTCCTGGTAAAGCAGTATGCACTTGGAACTGCTAGACCATCTCTCCAGGTCTATTTTTATCATGTTTCTTGTTTCTTTTGCCTTGATCATACTTTCTCTTTATTACTATTTTAACTGAAAAAAATCTTAAACAGTGTGTATTTGTGTGTGTGTGTGTGTGTGTGTGTGTGTGTGTGTGTGTGTGTAGCTGTGTGTGTTAGTCTTTGGATTCTACCTGTTTGAGAGAGGGTCTCTCGCTTGCTGCTGTGTATGTCAGGATAGTCAGCCTGCAAGTTTCCAGTTTTTTGTCCTCCAACTCTGATGTCTAGAAGTGCTTGGGTCACACATGGATGCACATACTATCCATTTTTACACCCATACTGAGGATCTTTCCATGCTGTGACATTTCCACAATTCCCACTTACTATTTTATTTAACATAATTAATTGTATTTGGACATTTTAGTGTGTGTGTGTGTGTGAGAGAGAGAGAGAGAGAGGAAGAGAGAGAGAGAGAGAGAGAGAGAGAGAGAGAGAGAGAGGAAGAGAGAGAGAGAGAGAGAGAGAGAGAAGAGAGGTGATAGATAGATAGATAGATAGATAGATAGATAGATAGATAGATAGATAGATAGATAGAGACACTCATCATGTAGCCCAGTCTGGCCTTGAATTTTCCTTCCATCATCCTGATTTATAGTCATCTGAGTGCTGGGGTTACAATGTGTTCCTCTACATCTGGCTATTTGAACCTATTTCTTATAAAAGGTACTTTTATTCTCCTGACTCAATTGTCGTCTGATGGGATCACTGCCTTCTTCTGCTACCCTAGGCTTAGACCTGGAAGCTTCTAGCATCTGTACAATCTAACCTAGGCTTAGAATGTTTTCACCCTCTGAATCTTACTGCTTAATAATCTCACACTTTCTTGTTCTCACCGAGTCCTGTGTTGGTTGGTTCAACTCAGCTGCTCTAGCTCAAATTCTTCTCCCAGCTGACTTATTTAATATGGCTTCTCTGTCCACCTAACTCAGCATCCTATTCTAATCTTCTGGCTTCTTCTCATTTTCTGGCTTATTCAGTTTTCACCTGAGTTCTCTCTCTGTAATCCATCTCTCTATTACTGTCTTGGTAAAACTGGTCATAGTAGCTTCTCTTTCCTCTCTCTTCTCATGAGAGGTAGGCATCTTATTCGGTCAAATATTTTTTTACAATAACAATCTGGCTACATGCATACTATCACTGCTCTCCCTTTCTCAAGATTGGAATTAATTAGTGATGTTCTACTTTCCACAAAGAAGGGAGGGGGCGTCACCTCACCCCTATTAGATGGTTTATATAGCTGGGGATATGAATGTGTTTAAACACTGGGGAAATTCTATCACTGGCTCAGAAACAAGAAGATCCACTGTGTTTTATTTTGTATTCGCTGGGCTGCTATAGGCAGGTGGATAAACCTCAGGAAGCAACTGTCTATTATTCTTTTATTTATTTATTTATTTATTTATTTATTTATTCATTCATTCAGTATTTAGTCTGCATGGGAGCGAGCAGGCCAGAAGAAGGCACCAGATATCATTATTGATGGTCGTGATCCACCATGTGCTTGCTGGAAATTGAAACTTTGGAAGAGCAGTCAGTGCTCTTAGGCTCTGAGCCATCTCTCCAGCCCACAACTGTATATTTTTTATGATGCCGATTTTAGTAGGATTCCATGGGCAAGAATGCTGCCTATTACCTCAGAAAGGCAATTAAGTCATTTGTGTATGATATCAAATAATGAGAATTTAACACTGAAAAAAATATACCGTTTTTTTTTTCTTTCTTTCTAATGACCACACGGTTCAAAGCCCAAACATGGTCTTGAGGCCCCTTCTCCTCTGAGACTTTATGGATCACTGTGTGTTGGCTCCTTTCCCTGAGCCAACAAGGGCTGATTCTTTTCCTTCTACTTAACAATAAGGGGTAGGCTTTGACCTTAGCCAAACCTACTTTATTTGAGGCTCTTTAGTACTTATACCTCTCTTCCAACCTACCTACCCTAGATAGGAGAGAAAAGAGGTTCATGGGAACAGGAGCAGTTGACCTTTTTAGACTCAGTTCCTGGGAGTGATTCCCCTGGCACAGTCGGCAGGATTTCAGCAGACCAGCAATTCAACCAAAGTTGCTGCTGGAACCTGGGACAGCAGTTTGGAACTCAGAGCCCGGAAGGAGTCTCTGGCACAGTTCTCTCTAAGAGCATCTTGAAGTGGAATGATGAACATCCAAACAATACCAAGAGTTGTCAACCCCCAGCTCACCCCCCCTCTTGTTTTGGGCTCATCTATGTCTATGTCTATACCAATATCTAATCTATATCTATATTTATATTTATATCATCTATATCTATCTATCTATCTATCTATCTATCTATCTATCTATCTATCTATCTATCCTCTGAGAATCTGCACTAAGATGTGTTTAAGTTGGCAAAATCCAAGCCACCATATGAGGTGGATTGTCTTCTAGTGGATAAACATCGCTTGTTCTCTCACAAGTGTGTTTCCCATCCCACACTTGGGATCAAAATAAAAACACGTGTATATCCACTACAGCGGAGTGTAGAATTTGTTGCAATATTGTGGTTATCTGGCAGCTCAGAGATTCACCTGTCTGAACATGAATAAATTTCCACAAATAGGAGGTTTTTATGAAGATACTGGCACCCTGAGTGACTGGCACTTGGCACCAGGACTGCCCCTGAGGGTGTTCCCTATATACACACCCAGCTATGATAGTTAGGAGTTTATAAAGTCAAAACCCAACACATTGTAGCATTTGGGATCTAGTTAGCTCATATCCTATTTTGCGTAAGCTGGGACTGACTTTGCAATAGATGTTTGGAGACCACTGAGTTATCTTGAGCAAGCAAGCAAGCAGTCCTTACCAGAGCAGAGCTGGCAGTTATCTCCTGTGACACTTTATCTTGTAAGAACAGCTGAGGCAATAAAAGAATTTACAAGACTGGATTAAACGGTGGGGAAGGAGTCCTCCTTCCTCCAGCATTCAGCAGCATGCAAGAGAACAGGACACGACCCTTCTCCAGTAAATGTGCATAAATAAAGCTGGCAACAGAAGTAAAAGTTTTAGCCGGGTGTGGTGGTGCATGCATTTAATCCCAGGATTCAGAAGGCAGAGTCAGACAGGTCGCTGTGAGTTAGAGGCCAGCCTGGTCTACAGAGTGAGTCCAGGACAGCCAAGGCTACACAGAGTAACCCTTTCTTGAAAAACAAAACAAACAAATAACAAAAACAAAAAAGAAGTGAAAGTTTTAGAATGACACAGTAGTCGTGTTATGGTTCTTGGGTCCAGAGAGTCACCAGTTTGAACATGAATACTTTTTCATAAAGAAGAGGCTTTTATTCAGTTACTGGTACCGGGTCTACACTCTAAACCCACATTGGGGATTTCTCCAGTGTTAACTCCCAGTCACGGTAGTCAGGGTTTTGTAAAGACAAAGAATATAAAGTTACATTCTGTTTTACAAACAGAGTCTGGCATGTGTCTTTGTTGTCTTGACCAAAACAAGCTTTTCTTTACAGAATCAGAAACAATGGTTACCTAGTGACATACTATCTTGAATGAACAATGGTTTCGTTAGAACTGTGCAAGACCAGGGAATTATATAAATGACCCTTACCAGCCCTTAGCGTTTGGTGGGTCCAATTTTGTTTTACAGTTTACTTAAGCACAGTAATTCTAAACTTTGGTCCTTTTTGTTCTGCTGGTTGGTTTTGTTTTGTTTTTTGTTTGTTTGTTTGTTTGTTTGTTTGTTTTTGGTTGTTCCAGACAGGGTTTCTCTGTGTAGCCTTGGGTGAACTGGATTTGCTTTCTAGACCAGGCTGGCCTCGAACTCAAAGCGATGAGCCTGCCTTTGCCTCCTGAATGGTTTCGGTTTTTGAGACCAAGAGTTTCTGTATCGTCTTGGTTGCCCTGTACTGGATCTTTAGACTCAAGCTGGCCTGGAACTCAGAGATCCGCCCATCTCTGGTTCTTGAGCCCTGGGGTTAAAGGCTTGTATCACCACCACCCATCTTGGATAAAGGTTCTTAGATAACAATACTAAATTCTGGGTGGTGGTGGTGCATACCTTTAATCCTAGCATACAGGAAGCAGAGGCAGGAGGATCTCTGTGAGTTAGAGGTCACCCTGGTTTACAGAATTTGTTCCATGGCAGCCAAGGCTTCACAGAGAAAACCTGTCTCAATAAAACAAAGAAATTTATTTTGAGACAACCTCAAAGCATAGAACCCATGCTGACTTCAATCTGTAGCCCAGCCCAGCCTTGAATTTTAGTTTCCTGTCTCAGCAACACCAGTGCAGAGACCTCAGGCCACCACATCGGGCTGTAACATTCTGCTTTTGTGACTGGGTTCTTTGACTGTTTTAGCTGAGGAATGAATCAGGAGTACACGGGTTTTTTTTTTTTTTCCCAACCCTAGCATCCTACCTGATAACCCAAGTAAAAAAATCATGTTCAGAGCCAGTGTTGGCGCATGCCTGTAATCACAGCATTTAGAGGCAGAGGCAGGCAGGTCTCTGTGAGTTTGAAACCAACCTGGTCTACAAAGCAAGTCCAAGACACCCAAGGCTACACAGAGAAAGCCTATCTTGAAAAACAAAACAAAACAACAACAATCCAATGGAAAAAAAAAACCCACAAAAGCAAAACCGGTTCTGTAGAGTTTGCAATGGAATGGATTTATCCTCCTGGAGTAGGGAGGGTTTGGGCAGGGGCATGATGATTGAGATAAGGTTTGTTTAAATTGCTAAGTCCTGCATTACTGAAGGCACAGTCTTGGGGGCTCCGAAGCACAGTACTGACACTGGAATAAGCCACACAGAGAGACTCCACCATGTCAGGTGAGTAAAGCCAGGGTTGGGTGGAGATGACTGTGGCTGTTCCAAGAGGAAAAGTGTCTACCTTCTCTTGGGGTTCCACAGCTAGATCCCATGGGGCCACAGATTTCTCTCTCCCTGTCTTTCATAACTTCTGGTAAGGTGTTGTTGTTTTCTGTTTCTTTTTTCTCCTGAGGCTAGAACCCATGGTGTTGCCTGTGTAAGGATTCTATAACTGAGCTGTGCTCCAGCCCTCTGCTCAACACTTTAATTAACTACCACTATATGTCTGGGGGGAAGGGGAAGATTTCAAGTGTTGCTGGAGACCAGATGAGGGTGGGATATCCCTGAGTCAGAAGTTCTGGGTTCTGGGAATTACAGCGGACTACTTTGCAAGAGCAGAATGTGATCTATACTGGTGCAGGTAGATCTAATGTTGTCAACAGGCTCATGTGAGTTCTAGGAACAAAATTGGGGTCCTCTGTAAGAGCAGCAAGGGCTCTTAAATGCAGAGCCATCTCTACAGTCCTAAAACTATTAAAAGTACACTTAAACGAATACATTTAGTACCCTTAAAAGAATACATTTAGCTGGTGGTGGTGGCACAAGCCTTTAATCCCAGCACTCTGGGGGCAGAAGCAGGCAAATCTCTTGAGTTCCAGGCCAGCATTGTCCTCAGAGCCAGGTCTAGGACACTAGGGCTACACAAGGAAATGCAATCCAAACAAATGAATAGTAATGTCCATTACTATGAGTTTCTTATTTTTATATACATTGGATCACATTTTCTCCCTGACTCTGGTATCCAAGACATCCTACACCTCTGTTTTATGCTCTCTCTCTCTGTCCCTCTGTCTCTGCCTCTGTCTCTCTCTCTGTCTCTCTCTCTCTCTCTTTCTCTCTCTGTCTCCCCTTCTCCTTCCCCCCTGCCAGGGTTTCTCTGTGTAGCCTTGGCTGTCCTGAACTCACTTTGTAGACCATGCTGGCTTTGAACTCAGTGATCCGCCTGCCTCTGCCTCCCAAGTGCTGAGATTAAAGGCCTGTGTCACCATGCCTGGCTTCTCTCCTTTTTTATTTTATTTTTTCCCCTTGCCCTCTGTCCCTTAATGGCAGGTTTTCCTGTGTAGTCCTGGCTGCCCAGGAATTTACTCTGAAAACCAAGCTGACCTAGAACTCAGAGAGATCCACCTGCCTCTACCTCTGGAGTGCTGGTATTAAAGACAGGTGCCACCATGGCTTTTGTCCCTGCCTCTTTTCCTCTCCTTTTCCTTTTTTGATGTGAGGGACAGAGGGTTTCTACGTAGCCCTGTATTTTCTGGTATTTGGTCTGTAGATTGGCTGGCCTCACACTCTCATAGATTCACTTGACTCTGCTTCCTGAGTGCTGGCATTAGCCCTGTGTGCCGCCACACCCTTATTATTAGCTCTCTCAGAGGGCAGGAATATGGTATTTTTGTGAGTCTGGCTTATTTAGCTTATCGGATATTGTAAATATGAGGTATCTTCCCCCAATCCTCACAAGACTGTGTTCTTCCTTCCTTCCTACTTTCTTGTTTTCTTTTATATTATTATCAGGGTGTGGTGGCACGTATATTTAATTCCCGTGCTTGGGATGTAGAGGCAGGAAGATTTGTATGAGTTCCTGGTCAGCCAGGACTAGAGAGTAGTCACTCAGAACTCAACAGTGATCTGTTGAGTGAGAGTAAAGGTGTGTTATACCACCCCCAGCTGGTCGGGTGTGTTTTCTTTTTTCTTTTTTTCTTTTGTTTTGTTTGTTTTTGCTTTTGTTTTGTTTTGTTTTGTTTGAGACAGAGTTTGGCTATCCTGGACTTATTTTGTAGAGCAGGCTGGCCTTGAACTCAGTTATCAGCTAGCCTCTGCCTCCCAAATTCTGGGATTAAAGGCATGTACCATGATGCCTAGCAAAGGTGCATTTTCTTTTTTATTTTTTTGGTTTTGTTTTGGTTTTTGAGACACACGGTTTCTCTGTGTAGCCCTGACTGTCCTGGACTTGCTTTGTAGACCAGGCTTACCTTGAACTCACAGCTATCCTCCTGCCTCTGCCTTTTGAGTGCTAGGATTAAAGGCATGTGCCACCACTGCCCGGCTTCTTTTCTTTCTTTCATTTTTTTCCAAGACAGGGATTCTTGTGTGCTGCCCTTCCTTTACTGGAACCCTTTCTTAGACCAGTCTGGCCTCCAACTCAAAGAGATCCACCTGCCTCTTCCTCCCTAGTGCTGGAATTTAAGGCATGTGCCACCTCACCCAGATCAATGTGGGAGGTCTAACCTCAAAGGATTTGTATTTAGGGTGGGTCTGTATCCCTAGGATCGTCTCTAAGTGGAGCAATAAAAAGTCAAAAAAGCCCAGGCATGTCCTTTCCCTCTCCCTCTCCTTCCCTCTCTCTCTCTCTTCTTCTCCCCCCCCCCTCACTGTGTGTGTGTGTGTGTGTGTGTGTACGTACGTACACGTTCTAGGATGTTTATCAGTTAGCAAAGAACATGTGCCCACAAGAGTTGATTTTTTTTTTTTTTTTTTTTTTTGAGACAGGTTTTCTCTGTGTAGCCTTGGCTATCCTGGACTCACTTTGTAGACAAGCCTGGCCTCGAACTCACAGTGATCCACCTGCCTCTGCCTCCCAAGTGCTGGGATTAAAGGTGTGCACCACCACTGCCTGGCTTTGATTCCTCTTCTAATGGACAAACAGCACCTCTTCTTTCACAAGTCTGGTTCCAGGGGACAAGCACAAAACACACATAGTCTGTTTCACATGCCACACTAGGAATCAAAACAAACATGTTTGCATTCACTACAAGTCAGAGATAGGATAAGCCCAACTCTCACAAGAACACAGAGCAGCATGTGAGAGAGCAAGGGAGCTCTGGAAAAGTTTTGTAGTGTAATCCAGTTTGGTGGTGCAGTTGATTGCAGTTTGACTCAGAGGCAGTTTTTTCAAACAGAGCAATATAGTGATAAGCAGAGAGAAGCCAATTTGAATGCCTGACCTAGAAGAGGTCTTTTGAACAAGAACAGCTGAACTGATTCAGCCCACCTGAGTTCAGAAAGAACTAGAAAGGGTGAGCTTATTCAGCAGTAAGTCTCAGGCTGAAAACATTCTAGTGTTAGGTTAGCAAAGGGAGCGTGAAAGCTGCAGCCTTCAGCATCAGGGTATGCAGAAGATGAGATTGGAAGCTAGAAACTCTCAGGGCTTGTACTAGGGGTAGGTAGATAAAAATATTCTGGGTTCAATCCAAGTGTGTGTGTGTGTGTGTGTGTGTGTTTTAATTTTTATTTGAGTAATTTATTCAGATTACTTCTCATATGTTACCTTCTCATTTGTATCTTTGGATGCCCCCTCCCTCTTTATTCCTACCCCCCCATGTCTGTGACAGAAGGGAACCTTGTCCCCCACTACAAGATCATAGCCTATCAGGCCTCTTCCTGGTAACATGCTTACTCTTCCTCTGAATGTCACCAGGTCTCCTCACCAAGGGGAAGTGGTCAAAGATGGGGCACCAGAGTCAGTCCCTGCTCTCCACAATTGTGAATGTGGTGTCCATTGGCTACATCTGGATAGAGGTTCTAGTTACTGCATATATTGTCCTTGATTGGTAAAGTAGTTTTAGCTGACCCACCTGGGTCCAGATCCACCAGCCTTAATGGCTTTTTGGTAGGTTTCTAGGACCCTCTGGATCCTATTTCCCCATTCTTCCTTACCCTCTCACCTACAGTCACAATAGGAAATCCCAGTATCTACACAATTTCTGGCTAAGTGAAGACATTCAGGGGATATCTCTGTTGGCCTAGTGTCCAATTATAAGTGAGTATATGCCATGTATATCTTTCTGGGTCTGGATTAACTCAGGATGATCATTTCTAGTTCCATCCATTTGCCTGCAAGTTGCAGGATTTCCTTGTTTTTAATAGCTGAGTAGTATCCTGTAGTGTAAATGTACCACAGTTTCTTTATCCATTCCTCATCTGAAGGACATTCTAGGTTGTTTCTGTATTCTGGCTATTAAGATTAAGACTGCTATGAACATGGTTGAGCATATAACCTTGTGTGGTGGAGCATCTTTTGTGTATATTTCAAGGAGTGGAATAGCTGGGTCTTGATGTAGCCCTATTCCCAGTTTCCTGAGAAAGCAGTAGATTGATTTCCAAAGTGGTTGTACAAGTTTGCATTCCCACCAGCAATGAAGGAGTGTTCCCCTTTCTCCACATCCTCACCAACATATGCTGCCACTTGAGTTTTTGATCTTAGCCATTCTGATGAGTGTAAGATGGAATCTCAGAGTAAGCCATGTATTCTTCAGGCTTTGGTACAGCTCTCATCTCATGCCCACATCTCAGGAAATAACTCATACAAGTCTGGTCTTCAGAAGGAGTTCAGAACAGGCAGGGATACACCAATAAACCTTTTCTTTAAAAAAAAAAGAAAAGAAAACATAAACAAAGATTTTAAATGTAAGGTGATGGCTATGGTTTAGCTTTTGGTAATAAACAATTTAAGAATGAAAGACTTCTTGATTCTTCCCTTAAAGGAAAGCCGCAGCATAGCCGTCGGTTCAGGACTGCACTCAGTGATGAACAAATCAGGGCACTGCAAGATGCTTTCCACAGGAACATGTTCCCAGACCAGTGGGAAATCCAGGAACTGGCTTCAAGGCTCCAGATTAACCACAGGACTCTGCAGGTTGGTGTGTGAAGTGTGTCTTAGGATAGTCACCTAGGCCAGGGTCTCCTGTGGGCTCTGTTTGTTATTGTCATTTATGGTTGTAAAATTATTTATGTGCATGTGTGTATACCTGCTTGTTTGTCTGTGCACCTTGTGTATATGTCAGGTGTCTTGAGGACACAGAAGAGGCTGTCATATCCCATGGAGGCAGAGTTTCAGGTGGTGGATCCTGAGAATGGAACCTGAGTCCTCTGCAAGAGCCACAAGTGCTCTTAGCCAGCAAGTCATCTCTCCTGTTTCACCATCTTTCCCTTTCATGAGAGAACACCTCACATATCTAAGGCCAGTCTTTTTTTAAAACAGGGTTTCTCTGTGTAGCCCTGACTATCCTGGAATCACTGTGAAGTCCAGGCTGGCCTCAAACCTAGGAATCTACCTGCCTCTGCATCCTGAATACTGTGTAGGCCCCTTTCTTAAGAGTTGTTTCCTATATTCCTCTGTTGTAGTGATAAAAAAAAAATGCACTCGAGTTTTTACTTTTTGTTTTATTTCATTTCAGATGGTTCTTATTTAGCCTAAGCTGGCCTCGCACTTGTGTAGCTGAAGATGGCCTTGAACTCCTGATCCTTCTGCCTCTATTTCTCCCATGAACTGGACTACAGGAGTAGGCCACCACACACGGCTTAGAATATTGTCCTCCACAGTCCAGAGCCATCTTTTCTTACTGTCTTGTGATCTAGGGTGGGAGCACTCTGTCTGCTCCAGCCACTCAGAGAGTCTCATACCATTTACCTGAGAGATTCACACAAGGAAGATAGGAAGAGCATATTAAATAACTATGAGAGATTAGTAACCATCTTTCTCACCTGAGGATGGTATGTTCTTCCTCTGGACTCATCTCTTTATCTTCCAGCTGTCAGGCTAATGGTTATAATCCCTCTGTAGGTAGAGGGATTGCCTTGAATGCACAAAGCCCTGTGTCAGGGTTATATGCCTGACACAGATTCTACTAGCCCTGTCTTAAAAATAATAAAATATAAGTTGTTGGAGCTGGAGATATGGTTCAGAAGTTAACAGGTTCTGATTGTTCTTGGCAGAGGGCATGGGTTCAATTCCCAACACCCATGCAGTGGCTCACAGCCACCCGTATATCCATCTCAAGGGGATCTAATACCTTCTTCCAGTCTCCATAGGCAATGTACTCAAGTGCATAGAAGCATAACTAAAACTAACAATTAAAACATCCCTGTGTAAGAGGCAGGGTGTGGTGGAACATACCTTTAATCCCAGCACTTGGGAGGCAGAGACAGGTTGATCGCTGTGAGTTCGAGGCCATCCTGGTCTACAAAGTGAGTCCAGGACAGTCAAGGCTACACAGAGAATCACTGTCTTGAAAAAAACAACAAAAATTTTTTTTCTGTGTGAGCTGGGTATGGTGGCACATACCTTTAATCCCAGTACTGGGGAGCCAATAGCAGGTGGATTGTTGTGAGTTCAAGGCCAGCTTGGTCTACAAAAGGAGTCCAGGACAGCTATGGCTACTCAGAGAAACCCAGTCTCAGAAAACCAATTAAAAAAAAAATCTCTGTTGTGGCATATGTCTTTAGTCCCAACCCTAGTGATGCAGAGACAGGCAGATCTCTGACTTAGAGGCCAGTTTGGTCTATGGAGTGAATTCCAGAAAAGCCAGGCTTACACAGAGAACCCCAGCCTAAAGAAAACAATCAAAACCATGCATATAATATAAATATATAAATTAAAGGATCTTTTAAAAAAGAAAATTATTTCTAGAAATGATTTTAAACTCTATTTTCTTCTTAGATGTGGTTTAAAAATCAGCAAGATGTGGTGATGCAGCAAAGAAACTATCAGAGGAATTCCTCTCTGGCAGCATCCAATCAGGCCATGCTAATGAGAGGAGGAGCATCATCCAACCAGGCCATGCTAATGAGAGGAGGAGCATCATCCAACCAGGCCATGCTAATGAGAGGAGGAGCATCATCCAATCAGGCCATGCTAATGAGAGGAGCATCATCCAACCAGGTTATGCCAGTGATGGGTCAATCATCCAGCCAGCCTATGTTCATGAGAGATCAGGAGTCACAGAAGAATTCTGGAGAAAAGCAACAAGAGGCTGGTGCCTCTGCAATGGAATCCCTGCAACCTTCTCAGGGGTTTGACATAGACCAAATCGACCTGGGACCTTCCCCGCCACCCTGGGCATCTATGACCCAGGACATAGATGAATTTGTGAAAATGTATGACTTGCCTGGGGATGTTGACCCTAAAAGCTTTGATAAGTATCTCCCCCCAGGATGCTTTGACTGAGGCAGAGAGTCTGTGATGACCTACAAATACATCCATAGCTTTGGAGAGACCTGAAAATTCAGGGCTCTTGAGTTTTCCATGAGGGAGGTTCACAGATCTGTTAATCAACCCTCCCCCGATTAAATGCTTTCTTTGATCAGAATTGCTTCGATCATGGTGTCTCTTCACAGCAATAAAAAACTCACTAAGTGACTTGCTTTCTATTTATAATTTCGGTGGGGAATTCAAGGCAGGTGCTTTATCACTAAGGTACACCCCAACCACTAACTCAAGATTCTAGGCAGAGACTCTACCACTCAGCCATGCCTCCAACTCTCACAGTGAGATTGTATGAAGGGGCTATACCATTGATCCGTGACACCAGCCCCTCACTGCGGGATTCTAGGTATGTGTTCTAGCACTGATTCACACCACTAGACCCTCACTAGGGAATTCTAGGCAGGTCTTCTACACTTTAACCTACAACCCCAATATCCAGTCATTACTCCTGGAAGGAGTTTGTTTCTGAGTGTCCTGGTATTTACAGCTTCTACCTGAAGGATCCTACCCCAAACATACTAGATCAGAAAGGAGATAGGTCCCTGTGAGTCTCCACAGATCATGTAAGAAGAGATGTCTATATGGATAAGAAGGCACTAGCAGCTGCTGCTGAAAAGTGGCTATTAAGGGGAAGTTTCTCTTTCCCTGAGGAGGGAAGTCATTACTCTTTCATCTGAGTTTGGCAATTGAGATTCTTACTCGCCTGCATCAGGGAGTTATCTGGACAGGAAATGGAGTTCCTGAAGACAGATACTAGGAAGTCTTTCCAGGCAACAACTGCTCTGGACAGAAACAGGTAAATCTTCCTGTTGCGAGGTATGAGGACATTTGTGGGAAGAAAACAAGACCAGTAGGAAGCTAGGCAGAAAACATGACGTCATCTTTAAGGACAGACTGGAAGGGAAGGGTGGCGGAAAGGTATTCCTGCCTAGCTGAGGAGCGCCTGCATACAATGTGGGCATGCATAACCTAGCCTATCCCTCTTCAGTGCCAAAGCCACATACAGTGACTGAGACATCTCACTGTCAGCTTTTCTGCTGTCCTTTTCTAGACCTCCAAAGGCCACCTGCAGATCTCCAGTCATTGTCCTAAGCCTGAAGTTACTTTGACTTTGAGGAATTGGAGAGTCTTGAAGGCAGATCCTGAACACCCCACCACTAAAGCAAGAAAGGCAGTTTCCTGAGAAACTGCTTTTTCCCTTAAGCAAATATACCTTGTGAAATGAATGGCTGGTATACACATTTGTGTACATAAACACACACACACACACACACACACACACTGAACATCCAACCCCCAAACATTAAAATAGGAATGTTGATACCCAGAGAATGGGTTTGCACCCTTGCACTCAACCTGCCCAGTGTGTCTGTGTTAAAACCCACCATGTTTCACCTCTATGTGGTGTGTATAGACCATGACATACCCTCATATGTTGGGCTGAGAATCCAAGAAAGGTTTTGCTCCCCCAACTGCTTACAAAAGAATGTTTATTTTTTTTTTTATATATTTGAGTCCTCTATTAGCATGTATATCTGTAAAACAAAAGGTCAACAGATGGTTATGAATATTAAACTCTAGACATTCCGTAGAACATCCAGTTCCATAAACTGCTGAATCATATTTCCAACTCCTGTTTTTACACTGTTTTTCCAGACAAGGTTTTTCTGTATCTTGGTTGGTGTTGAAGTCACTTTGTAGACTTTGCTAGCCTTGAACTCACAGAGAACCATCAGCCTCTGGCTCCCTAGTGCAGGTATAAAAGGCATGCGCTTCTAATTTTAAGCTCATCTATGGTTTGGCTAAATTTCAGTCAATCTGGAGGTACAGCTCACTGGCTTAGAGTGCTAACTTTTTCCCACCCAGGCACTGGGCCTGATGTGGTGTAGACATACATGTGAGCAAAATACCCATACACAGAAAATGAAAAAGCCTAGGGCTAGAGTGATGGCTCCATGGTTAAAGCTCCAGTTGTTCATGCAGAAGGCAGGTTTAGTTTGCAGCAGCCACTTAATGTGTTGAAATCATCTGTGAGTCTAGTCATGTGGGCCAGTAGTCATGTGGGCATCTAGTGCACACACCTCATTCAGTCAAAAGATGGCACATAGCCTTAAACTTGTCGTACTGGAGGCAGAGGCACTCTGATCTCTGAGTTGCAGGCCAGCCTGGTCTACATAGTGAACTCCATGCCTGTCTGGTCTATGTAGTGAATTCCAGGCCATCCAGCAATACATAGTGAATTCTAGGTCAGACAGGGATACATGTTGAATTCCAGGGCAGCCAGGCTTACGTACTAAGACCCTGTCTCAGAGTCAAAACCTTGTCTGATGATTGTGGTACATGCCTTTAATCCCAGCACTCAGAGTCAGAGTTAGGCAGATCTCTATAAATTTGAAGGCAGCCTGGTCTACAGGGACAGTCCAAATACATCCAGGAATATACAGTGAGATCCTGTCTTTGTTTGTTTGTTTGTGTTTTTGAGACAGAGTCTCTCTTTGTCAGCCTTGGCTGTTCTGGGCTCGATTTGTAGACCAGGGTGGCCTTGAACTCACAGCAATCCACTTGCTTCTGCCGCCTGAGTGCGGGATTAAAGGTGTGTGCCACCACGCCAGGCCGAGATCCTGTCTTTAAAAAAAAAAAAAAAAAAAAAAAAAAAGCTCAAACTACTGTACGACCAAGGACAATGCATACAGTAAACCTAAAACCCCTATTCAGAACTAGCCAATGGAGAGCACATTCTCCACAGTGGTGTGCAGAGTGGGGAATGACTCTGACATGAACTCTGGTGCTCCATATTTGACCACTTCGCCTTGGTGGAGAGACCTGGTGGCATTCAGAGGAAGGATAAGCAGGCAACAAGGATGGGATTTGATAGGCTGCGACCATATGGTGGGGAAGGAGGTCCCCTTCTGTCACAGACCTCGAGGAGGAGAATAGAGTAAAAGAGGGAGTGGGAAGGATACAAGTGAGGGGATAACAATTGAGATGTAATCTGAATAAATTAATCAAATAAAAAAATAAAGTTATACATATCATCACAAAAAAATTAAAAACCCAAATCTGTGTAGTTGTGGCACACACCTTTAATCCCAGCACTTGGGAGGCAGAGGCAGGTGGATCTCTGTGCATTTGAGGCCAGCCTGATCTACAGAGCAAGTTCCAGGACAGACAAGGCTACACAGAGAAACTCCTGACTCAAAACACAAAACACTGAAAGTCTTCACTTAGCCAGAGACTGGGATGGATACTGGGACTTTCTATTGGGACTGTAGGTGAGAGAGGTAAGGAAGAACAGGGAAATAGAAGGATCCAGAAGGTCCTAGAAACCTACAAGAAGACATTAAGGCTGGTGGGTGTGGACCCAGGTGGATCAACTCAAATGGCTGTACAAACCAAGGACAAAGCATGCAGTAAACCTAGAACCTCTATCCAGATCTACCCAATGGACCTGGCATTCTCCACAATTGTGTGGTCAGCAGGGACTGATTCTGACATGAACTCTGATGCCCCCTCTTTGACCACTTCCCCTTGGAGGGAAGAATTTGTGACACTCGGAAGAGTAAGCAGGCTACCAGGAAGAAATCTGAAAGGCTGTGATCTTATACTGGGGAGCAAGTTCCCCTTCTGTCACAGACCTAAGGGAGGGGTATAGGATAAAAGAGAGGGGGGGGGAATGGGAAGATACAAGTGAGGGGATAAGAAATGAGATATAATATGAATAAATTACATAAATAAAAATAAAAAGAAAAAAAAGCAAAACTAAAAGAAAAAAAAGCCAAAACAAAACACGAATTGTCATTTTGTGTGATTGACATGTCCAGAGCTCTGGAAGAGGGCCCTGATTTGGATCCTAACATCCATATGGTAGCTCCACAGCTGCTTGTAAATTTAATTCCAGCAGATTCTCTGGACTCTCTGGGCACCAGAACACAGGGCACACACAGACTCAGATACACATAGAAAAGAGCAGCTAAAGTGCAGCTGTGAGAGCTATTGTCTGAGGTGAGTTATCATGGGCTTCAGTTTTCCAAAGTCAAAACACAGATCTCTTGTGGCCCCTGTGGCTGTGCCCACTACATTGAGTCCACATTTCAGCAACAGCTGAAATATAGTCTGGACATGTCCAGAGTATACGTTAGGAGAATCTGAAATCTTGTTTCACACAGTCCTCTCTCCCATGAACTAAGCCACAGGGAGCAGGAAGATGCTGGTGACTGCCTCTGCAGCCTTGAACACAGCCATGTGAGCATCCATTAGGTACAGATTTTGACCATGGCAACTAATATCACAAAGACGATAATGATATTGGGAGACGTCAGAATGCTTCCTGCAAAACCTGTGGACACAGGCCAGCACTATGGAGGCACTTTCTATGTGCCTCTGAGTCTCCGTGTGCATCCTATATTCTGTTGCCCATAGAGGCCACAGCATCCCTGGGATTGAATTTACAAGCAACTGTGAGCTACCATGCAGATGCTAGTCTCCAAATCAGGGTCCTCTTCCAGAACTGTTGCCATGGATATGTCACTATCTCAAAATGACATCTGTTGTTGTTGTTGTTGTTGTTGTTGTTGTTGTTGTTGTTTTGGCTATTTTTTTTAAAGGACAGGACCTCACTGTGTAATCCTGGATGTCCAAAAACTGGCTCTGTAGACCATACTGGCATCAAACTCAGAGATCTTCCTGCTTCTGTCTCCCTGGTACTGGATTTAAAGGCATGCACCACCATCACCTGACAAGTTTTAGACTTTCTTTTTTTTCTTCTAATTTTTTATTAATTTATTCATATTACATCTCAATGGTTATCCCATCCCTTGTATCCTCTCATTGCTCCCTCCCTCCCATTTTCCCCTTACTCCCCTCCCCTATGACTGTGACTGAGGGGACTTCCTCCCCCTGTATATGCTCATAGGGTATCAAGTCTCTTCTTGGTAACCTGCTATCCTTTCTCTAAGTGCCACCAGGTCTCCCTATCCAGGGAACATGGTCAAATATGGGGCACCAGAGCTTGTGTGAAAGTCAGACCCCACTTTCCACTGAACTGTGGAGAATGTCCTGTCCATTGGCTAGATCTGGGTAGGTAGTTTACTGCCTGTATTGTCCTTGGTTGGTGCCATAATTTGAGCAGGACCCCTGGGCCTAAATCTGCCTATCATAATGTTCTTCTTGTAGGTTTCTAGGACCCTCTGGATCCTTCTATATCCCCATTCTCCCTTGCTTCTCTCACCTAGAGTCCCAGTAGGATGTCCTCCCCTCCGCCCCACTTTCCTGGTAAGTGAAGACTTTCATGGGACATATCCCTTGGGCTAGTGCCCAGATATAAGTGAGACGTCTACTGCTCAAAACTAGTGAGCTGTACTTCCAGAGTTACTGGATTTTAGCTAAAACCCCCGACTCAGCCTAGACATAATTAGTGTCTACCTTTAATCCTAGCACTATGGAGGCAGATGCTGATGGATCTCTATGAGTTCAAAGCCAGCATGGTCAAAAGAGTGACTTCAACGAGAGTCAGGACACAGAAAAACTTTGGAAAAAATGTAAAAACAAGGGTCAAAAGATGGTTCAGCAGTTAAGAGCTCTGCCAGCTCTTTTGGAGGTCCTGAGTTCAATTCCCAGCAACCACATGGCGACTCACAACCATTTATAATAGATATTTTGACCTCTTTCTGGCATGCAGATATACATGCAAATACAGCACTCATATACATGAAATACATACAGAAACCTTTTTAGAAGTGAGAGGGCAACTGGGTGGTGGTGGCACATGCCTTAGTCCCAGCACTTGGAAGGCAGAGGCAGGTGGATCTCTGTGAGTTCCAGGGCAGCCTGGTCTACAAAGTGAGTCTGGGACAGCCAGGGCTCTGTTACACAGAGAAACCCTGTCTTGAAAAAAACCCAAATAAATAGTGAGGGGGCAATCAAAACACATTTTGGATTCCCAGCACAACATACTATGCTGTGCCACTGTCTCTGGACACAAAATAGAGGTGAGGCATGGTGGGATTTAGCACAGACACAGTGGGCAGGCTGAGGGTAAGGTGCAATTGCATCCTCTGGGTATCAACATTCTTGTTTTAAAATTGTGTGTGTGTGTGTGTGTGTGTGTGTGTGCGTGTGTGTGTACACAAGTGGGTATATCAGCCATCCATTTAACAAGGTGTTAACAAGCATGAGGCAACAAGCAGTTTCTCAGGAAATGGCCTTTCTTGCTTTAGTGGTGGGGTGTTTGGGATCTGCCTTCAAGGCTCTGCATTTCCTCAAAGTCAAAGTGACTTCAGGCTTAGGACAATGACTGGAGATTTGCAGGTGTCCTTTGGCGGTCTAGAACAGGACAACAGGAAAGTTGACAGTGAGAGGTCTCAGTCACTGTATGTGCCTTTGGCACTATAGTGGGATAGGCTAGGTTATGAATCCCCCACATTTTATCCAGGAGTTCCTCAACTAAGTAGGAATATTTTTCTGCCCCCTTTCTTCCCAGTCTGTGTGTCCTAAGAGATGATGTCAGGTTTTCTGCATAGCTTGCTGATGGTCTTGTTTTCTTTCCATTAGGATTTTCATGCTTTTGGATGGAATGATTTAACCTGTTTCCATCCAGAGCAGTTACAACCTGGAAAGACTTCCTAGCACATGGCTTCCGGAACTGCATTTCCTGTTCAGATAACTCCCTGATGGAAGTGAGTTAGAATCATCACCGCGAAGCTCAGATGAAAGAGTAATGCCATCCCTCCTGAGAAAAACAGAAATCTATGGGTTTCAGCCACTTCTCAGTACAAGCTGCTAGTGCCTGCTTAGCCATATAGACATCTCTTTTTGCATGCACTATCGAGACTCACATGGACCTATTTCCCCCTTTTGAGCTGTGATGTTTGGTGTGTGACACCTCTGGTAGAAGCTGTAAATGAGAGGACACTCAAAAACCAACTCCTTCCAGGAATATCAGCTGGGTATTGGGATCATGGCTCAGGGGTAGAGGACTTTCCTGGAACCCCCACTGAGGGATAGCCTGGGGGCATGGCTCAGTGGAAGAGCACCTCCCTAGACTTCCCCAGTGAGGGGAAAGGGACATGGCTCAATGGTGGAACCCCTACCTTGAATCCCCAGTAAGGAGTTGGAGTTGTGGCTCAGTGATAGAGAACCTGTGAGGGGGTGGGGTTATGTCTCCATAATAGTATACCCATGTCTAGTATGCTGGAGACCCTACACTTTAGCCTTAGCAGAGGAAAAATTAGGAGAAGGCAAGTGTCTCTTTTTAAAAAGATTTATTTACTTATTACTTATACAGTGTTCTGCGTGCATATAGGCCTTTACTGCAGAAGAGGGCACCTGATCTCATTACAAATGGTTGGGAGCTACCACGTGGTTGCTGGGAATTGAACTCAGGGCTTCTGGAAGAGCAGCCAGAGCGCTTAAGCTCTGAGACATCTCTCCAGCCCAAAGGCAATTCTGATCAAAGAAAGCAGTTAATTTGGACAGGCTTGTTTTATAGAGGCAGTTTGTAAACTCAGCATGGAGAAAGGTGGGAGGGAAGTATTCTGGGAACCTCCCTCATGGAAAAATTACAGCATTCAACTTTCAGTTCTTTCTTCAAAGCTTTGGATGTGTTTGAGGGTCATCACAGACTCTCTGCCTCAGTCAGGCAGCATAAGGAAAGATACTTATCAGAGTTTTTGGCATGGCCATCCCCATTTTCATGACTATGTCTATGCCATGGCTATTTTCTATAGGGCTATGAGGTTTTGAAGATCACCAATTTATCAATTTTTACATTATCTATCTGTAGAATCATATCTCTGTTAATTCTATGACATATATTACTGTTCTATATTATACTAGAAATACGACCATGGGTTGATCAACTAACAATTAACTTGCATTATTTACTTATCCTAAACACATAGTAATAGCAACTTTAAAAATAGAAGACGTAAACCTTGTACTATAAATGAGTTGTTTGGGTACAATAACTAATACCAGATTGTTCTTCTCTCTCTCTCTCTCTCTCTCTCTCTCTCTCTCTCTCTCTCTCTCTCTCTCTCTCTCCCTCCCCCCCATTTGTGTAACAAAGTAACCTTGAATTGTATCAATATATCAAAGTTTATACCAATGTATTAAAATAATCTTATTTAATATAACTATATCTTTAAGTTGAAGTGTAGATAGACTATTCTACATTTTGTCTTATTATTCCTATAACATACTTCTACATGCCCCTTTTGAATTCTCAGGTTCTATCTCAGAGAGAGAGAGAGAGAGAGAGAGAGAGAGAGAGAGAGAGAGAGAGAGAGGAGAGAAATCCCGAGTTTTAACCTTTTTTCTCTCTCTAAATAAGACCATTGATAACTTGTAATCAACTCCAAATGACCATAAACTCTGTTTTTTACAGAAGGAAGAGATTATTTTGGTTTATGGTTTTAAAGGGAGAGCCATAATGCCTATGAGAAATGGCAGCCGATAACTAGTGCAGGAAGCAGACAAGTCTCATCTTCAACTAAAAAGTACAACAGTGAACTGGATGTGAGAAGATGCTTTTAGCTCTAAAAGCCTGCCCTCAATGATGCACTTCCTCCGGCAAGGCCATCCTACCTCCTGGGAAAGTCTCTAATGGGGGACCAGGTGTACAAATGACCGAGCCTGGAAGGACCTTTATTAATCAAACCACCACAACTCAATTTAAGAAACATTTTTACTTTTACTTTTTTACATATACCTTTATATTATTACACATATATACAATAAACAAAAATAAACTTCTATATCCCAAGGAAACAACTAAAACCCAACCCAAATCCCCCTTAAGGGAAATGGTCCATTGCTTTCAAGATTGCTTCCCAATAATTTGAGACAAGGAATGCCTTTTTGGGTGCCCAAATGAACTTTAAAATTTGGCTAAGTAAGCTAGCCATAGCATTTGTGGTCCAGTCTCCAAATGTTGAGAACATTGAGACTTAATAGAAGTCCTGTTTGAGCCAGTCTGAAATGCTGGACCAACTGAGATCAGCAGCTTTCTTCAAAGGTCTCCTGGGAGCAGGCTGTGATGAGGGACAGTAACCACAGCAGTCAAGGATGGAACATTTGTGTCAGTGTCTCAGCATTCTCAATGATGAATCCTGTCATGTCTGATCCATCATCATCAGTGTCTGGTTCTGAAAACATGTAATTTCTCACATGTAATATACAGTGCTAAAACGAATAATATATGAGATGTGAAAGATACACAAAGCAATTAAGGATGGTTTTCTCCTCTTTGTCTGAGCAGAAGAAAGACATCTGTAAATCATCATTTATGCCACATGGAATGGCATGTGATAGTAAGTCATGGGGATTCTGTAGCCAACAAGCATTATTGCCTATACATAGACATTAATGCCTCTGGCAGTGCACAGAGCTATTTCCATATAGCAGGTTCAGCACTGTATGTTATCTGCTTGTTTTGTAGCTTGAAGTCATATAAGCATAGACTGATTTGCTTTAGCAGTCTCTCTTCTTCCTAGGGCTGTTCCATTTGACCTCAGTCAAAAAGAATGTATAATGTTACCATTACCAATGAACACACAATCATTATCATATTCAAACCAAAACATGACTGTATTGACCCAAAGGTCCTCTTCTGGGCTTTGGGGCACCTGTTTCATTAGGACAAGCTGCTATCTGTCCCACACAAGATTTCAACACATCTAAAGGAATAATAAGCTGGTTGCCCAGAGCAATAGAAAAGGCATTACCTTATAGAATCAACTTTAAACTGCTCTAAGCATCCCTAGGCATCTTGTACCTGGGTTTTTATATTTGTTGTGGCTATTTTCATCCTGCCCCTTTCTCTAAATGGAATGGGAAGTTTTTCCTTCATAGCCTTTGTGTCTGGGAACCTAAGGTAGTTTGGCATGTTCCTTGTCACCTGCATAGTTCCTTCTGTCTCTTTGTGCTATGCATGAGCACCACCTGTTCCCCATGATAGCGTCTCAGGTTTAAAGGGATAAGCTGGCTTCTAAAAGCATTCTGACACATTACCTTAGTCAGCATTTAATAGGTTTTGGCTGTGGGAGACATGCAGCTTGTATGTTTGTCTCCCATCCTAACTCTGAGTCCCTGTGCTGATTAACTGAATGTCCCTTTTAGGTCAAAATACCTAGTGACACCAGGTTTCCTGTGGAAGTCCCTCTTTCTAGGGATACTGGGTGTCCATTTAGGGCAGTGTGACATCATCTTTTTACATAAACCCAAGATTTCTATGTATTCATCCTCTAGATCAGTAAGGAAATTATTACGGAAAGACTTACATAGGAATTTAAGGAATTTTTTTTTTCATTTTGAATACTAGACTATCTTTGTGAGTAGCTCATCTTATCAGCAGTGGTTCCACCCTGACTTATTGTATGGAACAGACAAAGATCTTCCTGTCTCTGCTTCCTTTGTATTGGGATTGAGGACATGTGCTACAACCACCCTGGTCAAATATTTCATCTTAATTCCAAATCATTGTTACATGACACTTCCAACTAAAAACCAAAGAAAGAGAAAAGACAATTCTAGCCCCATCAGCTGGCATGCCTGCTGCCCAGCACTGCCTCAGGAAGCCTGGGCGCCACACACCTCCTATGTAGCCCTCAGAGCCACCTGCACCTGGTGCACCTGATTTGGGGCCTGCAAGCCCCACTACCTGAGCCCTAGGATACAAAGTGAGTGCTACCCCTTACCAACCGCCATGGAACTGAATGCAGGAGGTGTAATTGCCCCCACCAGTTCCTCTAGCTCTGCCTGTTGTCACAGCCATGGTCCCGAGTACAGTTTCCATTCCTTGTCCTCATCAGTTCCATCTTCTCCAAATTAGCTCTAACTCAGATGCCAATGGCAATCCCAAGGACAGTGAGGATCTCCACCATCGATGGTGTCCTTGAGAGTGACCACACAGATGGTCCTGTGACAACAGGCAAATCCGGTGCCTCTGGCATGACCAAGAGTCACAGAGGTGTAACACAATTTAGTGGCATGGTTCTGCTGTACAAAGTCTGAGGGGATGTGGCATCCGGATTCCATTGTGCAGCTGATGCTTGTGAGGGTTGTAAGGGTTTCTTTCAGGGGAGCATTCAGCAAAACATCCAGTACAAGAAGAGTCTGAAGAATGAGAATGGTTCTATCATGAGGATGACCAGGCACTGATGCCAGTAGGATCACTTCAAGAGGTGACTGTAGCTTCTTCTTCCTCTGGAAAGCACCAAATGGCAGATGACACGGGACCTGGAGGCCCAGGATTAGGATGCCCTGTTGTGGAGGATTCAGCAGCAGTCTTAGGGACTGTAACCATGGCCAAGGCCATGGCTGTGGTCAGGGATGTAGGGTTCCTGGAGATAAAGCCGAGGACAAGGAGTGGATCCCCATCACCAAGCTGGGCTGCCTGGTTAAGGACAGGAAGATCAAGTCCTTGGAGGGGATTTATCTGTTCTCCCTGGCCATTAAGGACTCTGAGATTACTGACTTTTTCCTGGGTGCATACCTAAAGGATGAGGTTCTCAAGATCATGCCAGTGCAGAAACAGACATGAGCTGGCCAGGGGACCAGGTTCAAGGCTTCTGTTGCTATTGGGGACTACATTGGTCACGTTGGTCTTAATGTTTAGTGCTCCAAGAAGGTAGCCACCACAATCCCAGAGTCCATTGTTTTGGCAAAACTTTCCATCATCCTCATGTGGAGACGCTACTGGGGGAAAAAGATTGGCAAGACATACACTGTTTTGTGGAAGGTGATGGGCTGCTATGGCTGTTTTGGTGCACCTTATCCCTGCCCCCCCCCCCCCCCCCCCACCCCCACCCCCCACCCCCCCCCCCCCGAGGCACTGGTATTGTCTCTGCTCTGGTGCTCATGAAGCTATTGATGATGGCCTGTATTGATGACTGCTACATATCAGCCAGGAGTATACTGCCACCCTGTGAAACTTTGCCAAGACCACTTTTTACACTATCTCCAAAACCTACTAGACAACGGACCTTTGGAAAGAAGCTGTATTCACCAAGTTCCCTTATCAGGAATTCACTGGTCATCCTGTGAAAACCCATACCAGAGTCTCTGTTCAGTGGACACAGGCTCTCGCTAGGGCTACCACATAAGGGTTTTTATACAAGAAAAATAAAGTGAATTAACTCAGTTTAAAAAAAAAAAAAAAGAGCCAGGCATGGTTACACACACCTTTAGTCCCAGCACTGCTACTCTCTCTTTTTTTATGTATTTATTTATTATGTATATAGTGCTTTGCCTGCATGTACACCTGCAGGACAGAAGAGGGCATCAGATTGGATTGTAGATGGTTGTGAGCCACCATGTGGTTGCTGGGAATTGAACTCAGGACCTCTGGAAGAGCAGTCAGTGCTCTTAACCTCTGAGCCATCTCTCCAGCCCACTGCTACTCTCATTAGCAGGACTTGGTTGGATGATGCACCTGTCACAGGCATAGCCTGGGTGTAGGATACACCCATCACTGGCACTGGCTTGTTGGATGATTCTCCTCTCAGTAGTCTGGCCTGTTTGGGTGATGCACCAATCACTGGCAAGGGCTGGTTGGATAATGAATCCATCACTGACATGGAATGGTTGGATGATGCTCTTGTCATTATCGTGCTTGGTTGGCTGATGCCCCCATCAAGGGAAATGCCGTGTTGGCTGATGCCTCCATCAATGGAAAGGCCTGATTGGCTAGTGTACCCATCATTGGCATGACCTGGTTGGATAAGGCACCCATCACTGGCATGATATGGTAGGGTGATGGCCCCATCACTGGAAAGGCCTGGTTAGATGATGCACATATCACTGAAAAGGACTTGTTGGATGATGCACACATCCATGTAAAGGTGGGGCTGGATGATGCCCCCATCTTTGGAAAGGTTTGATTAGAGGATGCACCCATCACTGGAATGGCCTGGTTTTATGATGCTCCTCCCATTGTAATTGCACTGTTGAATTCTGCCTGAGACAAAATCCACTGATTTTATCACCACTGTGACAGCACTTTCTCTTTCTGACAAACCACATGTGAAAAGAAAGGGTAGTATTTAATATTTTTAAAAAATAATTCATATTTTAAAAGGTGCTTACTTTATATATTTAGTATATATGATATATTTGTTTTTGTTTCTTCATATAGGGTTTCTCTGTGTTACCGTCGGTATTATAGCATTCACTCTGTAGACCAGTCAAAGATACCACCTTACATTTAAAATGCTTAATGTTGGTTTGTTTTTGTTTTTGTTTTTCATGACAGTGTTTCTCTGTGTAGCCCTGTGTGTTTCGGAACTCTCTATAGAGCAGGCTTGGAAAAGTTGTTTTTATCTCCTGAGAGGTGGCATGAGATGAGAGCTGTATACAGGCTTTATGAATCCATGGCTTGGGCTCAGCCCAGAGCATTTATGTATAACTATCCCTAAGCCTAGGCTGGAAGCCTCTAGCCTCCAAACAATCTCATCTTCTACATACCCTGATCCTGAAGGCTGTAGCTTTCATCCTCCATTTACTAAGTTAAACCTAGAATGTTTTCAGCCTCTGAAACTTACTGCTGAATAAACTCACCCTTTCTAGTTCTTTCTGAACACTGGATGGCTGATTCAATTCAGCTGTTCTGGCTCAAAAGGCCTCTGCTAACTCAGGGATTCAATATGGCTTCTCTCTGCTTATGACTATATTCCTTTGCTTGGAAAAACTGCCTCTGAAGTCAACTACACTCAACATACCAAACTCTACTGTACCCCAGAGCTCTATTGTAATACATTTCTTTAAAAAAATTTTTTTATTAATCTATTCTTGTTACATCTCAATGGTTATCCCATCCCTTGTATCCTCCCATTCTTCCCTCCCTCCCATTTTCCCCTTATTCCCCTCCCCTATGACTGTTCCTGAGGGGGATTTCCTCCCCCTGTATATTCTCATAGGGTATCAAGTCTCTTCTTGGTAACCTCACTTATATCTGCATACTAGCCCAAGGGGCATGTCTCATGAAACACTTCACTTACCAGGAAACTGGGACAGAGGGGAGGACATCCTGTTGGGACTCTAGATGAGAGAAGCATGGGAGAATAGCAAAGTAGAAGGATCCAGAGAGTCCTAGAAACCTACAAGTAGAACATTATGATAGGCAGATTTGGGCCCAGGGGTCCCGCTCAAACTAAGGCACCAGCCAAGGACAATACAGGCTGTAAACTTTAAACCCCTACCCAGATCTAGTCAATGGTCAGAACATTCTCCACAGTTGAGTGGAGAGTGGGGTATGGCTTTCATACGAACTCTTGTAATACTTTTCAGAGCTCACTGTTGCACATGCTGCTCTGTGTTCTTGTGAAATTGGTCCTACCCTATCTCTGATTTGTAGTGAATGCAAACATGTTTTTGATTTGTTTCCAAGTGTGGGATGTGAAACAGGCTTGTGTAAGTGTGTCTTGTGTTTTTCCCCTGGAACCAGATTTGTGAGAGAACAGGTATTGTTTGTCCATTAGAAGAGGAATGACCTCTTGTGGGCCCATGTTCTTTGCCAAACGAAAAACATCCTAGTAAGCGCGCGCGCGCGCGCGCGCGCACACACACACACACACACACACACACACACACACACACACACAGAGAGAGAGAGAGAGAGAGAGAGAGAGAGAGAGAGAGAGAGAGAGAGAGAGAGAGAGAGAGAGAGAGGAGCGCCTGGGCTCTTTTTGGATTTTGGTCTTGGCTCTTTATTGCTCCAATTAAAGATGCTCCTAGAAATAGAAGAGCCACCCTAAATCCAATTCCATTGAGGTTTGAACACGCCTTTAATCCCAGCACTAGGGAGGCAGAGGCAGGCGGATCACTGTGAGTTCAAGGCCAGCCTGATCTACAGAGGGAGTCCAGGACAGTCAAGGCTACACAGGGAAGCCCTGTCTCAAAAAACAAAACAATAACAAAAACAAAACAAAGCAAAACAAAAAAATCTGAAAGAAAGAAAGAATACAGTCTTGTGAGGATTGGAGGAAGGACCCTCATATTTACAATATCAAAGGAAATGTAAATTAGTGTGGCCACTCCAGAAACCAGTATAGAAGTTCCTCAAGACATGAAATTAGAATTACAATATGATCCAGCTGTACCATCTTTCAACATATATCCAAAAGAATCAAATACAAATGCCAGAGGGTTACATGACCACCCAATTTGACTGTGGCCTTATTCACAGCAGCCAAGAAATGGAATCAGACTAGTTGTCTCTCTCTCTCAGTGAGTCAGTGGATGAAGAATTTTAATGAGGTGTAACACACTGGGAAGGCTTGTTCAGTGACAAGGCAGAGAAAATTGGGTCTGGAGACCATTCTGTTAAGCTAAATAAGCCAGACTCACAAAAATACTACACTCCTCTCCTCTGAGAGAGCTAAACTAAACATAATAAATAAGGGTGTGGCGGCACACAGGGCTTATGCCAGCACTCAGGAAGCAGAGTCAGGTGAATCTGTGAGAGTATGAGGCCAGCCAACCTACAAAGCAAATTCCAGAAAATACACATAGAAACCCTCTTTCTCTCCCATTAAAAAAAGGAAAAGGGGAGGGAAAGAGGCAGGGAGAAAAGCCATGGTGGCACTGTCTTTAATACCAGCACTCCAGAGGCAGACGCAGGAGGATCTCTCTGAGTTCTAGGTCAGTCTGGTTTTCAGAGAAAATTCCTGGGCAGCCAGAGCTATGCAGGAAAGCCATTAAAGGACAGAGGGCAAGGGGAAAAAATAAAATAAGACAGAAAAGGAATAAAGCCAGGGGTGGTGATGCACATCTTTAAACCAGCACTTGGGAGGCAGAGGCAGGCGGATCACTGTGAGACCCTGTCTGGGTGGTGAAGGGAGAAGGAGAGAGAGAGAGAGAGAATAGAACAGAGGTGTAGGGTGTCTTGGATACCATAGTGGGGGAGAAAATGTGATCCAACGTGTATAAAAATGTAAATCTCATTATTTTGTGCAATAATATATGCTAATGGATATTACTATTTGTTTGTCTGTTTGCATTGCATTTCTTGTGTAGCCCTGGTGTCCTAGCCCTGGCTCTGAGGACAATGCTGGCCTGGAACTCAAGAGATTTGCCTGCTTCTGCCCCCAGAGTGCTGGGATTAAAGGCTTGTGCCACCACCACCACCTAAATGTATTCTTTTAAGGGTACTAAATGTATTCTTTTAAGTGTAGTTTTAATATTTTTAGGGCTGTAGAGATGGCTCTGCATTTAAGAGCCCTTGCTGCTCTTACAGAGGACCCCAATTCTGTTCCTAGCACTCCCATGAACCTGTTGACAACATATCGACCTGCACCAGTATAGATTACATTCTGCTCTTGCAAAGTAGTCCACTGCAGTTCCCAGAACCCAGAACTTCTGACTCAGGGATATCCCACCCTCATCTGGTCTCCAGGAACACTTGAAATCTGCCCCTCTCCCCAGACATATAGTGGTAGTTAATTAAAGTGTTGAGCAGAGGGCTGGAGCCTGCCTGACTCAGCTATAGAATACTGACAGAGGCAACACCATGGGTTCTAGCCTCGAGAAAAAAAGAAACAGAAGAGCCGGGCGTGGTGGTGCACACCTTTAATCCCAGCACTCGGGAGGCAGAGGCAGGTGGATCGCTGTGAGTTCGAGGCCAGCCAGGTCTACAAAGTGAGTCCAGGATGGCCAAGGCTACACAGAGAAACCCTGTCTCGAAAAATCAAAAAATCAAAAAAAAAAAAAAAAAAGGAACAGAAAACACCCTACCAGAAGTTATGACAGACAGGGAGACTGGGCATGGTGGTGCATGCCTATAACCCCAGCACTTGGGAGGCAGAGGCAGGTGGATCTTTGTGAGTTCAAGGCCAGCCTGGTCTACAAAGTGAGTCCAGGACAGCCAGGGCTATACAGAGAAACCCTGTCTTGAAAACCAAAGGGAAAAAAAAGACAGGGAGAAAGAAATCTGTGGCCCCAGGGGATCTAGCTATGGAACCCCAAGAGAAGTCAGACACTTCTCACCTTGCAACAGCCACCGTCATCTCCACCCAACCCTGGCTCCTGCCCTTTACTCACCTTGAAGAGCTAGAAAAGCTGGCCACTGAGTACTTTCTGAGATGGCCTCAGGGCTGCTCTATTCTTTCCAAGAAAAAACACACCCTCATACCTGTCCCAAATACCTGATAGCACATGATGTCCCAAGCTGAGCTCTTGGCCCCTCACTAGTAAAAAAAACTAGTAACCAATCATTTTAAAGGGCATTTTTAAGAACCAGTCATGGTCCAACAACTCTACTTAGGCGCCAATTCTGCTTCTGTAAGGGTATAAAAGACCTAAGCTTTGCTTGTTTGGGGTCTCTAGCTCAATAGACCTTTGTAGACCCCCATCGTGAAAGATCAATAAAGTTTCTCCTGCTGTTTGCATCAGACTGGATGCTCGTCTGTCATTGGGCTCATCTGTCACTGGGCTCCGGGAAGTAGGACCTAGCCTCTGGGTCTTACAACCTTACATTGAGTCTCTCCCTGTGGCTTATTCTTGGGTCAGTCCTGTGCTTTTGATCCCCCAAGACTGTGCCTTTAGTAATGTAGGACTTGGCAATTTTAAATCTCATCTTTTATAAGTAAAATCTTATCTCCATCATCAGGTCCCTGCCCAAACCCTCCCTAATCCAGGAAGATAAATCATTCCATTGCAAACTCTATAGAACCAGTTTTGGTTTTGTGGGTATTTTTTTCTTCCATTGGTTTGTTGTTGTTTTGTTTTGTGTTTGTTTTTCAAGACAGGCTTTCCCTGTGTAGCCTTGTCTGTCCTGACTCACTTTGTAGACCAGGCTGTTTTCAAACTCACAGAGGTCCACCTGCGTCTTCCTCTAAATGATGTGTGAAGCCATCACTGGCTCTCAACTTGTTTTTTGACTTGGGTTGACAGGTAGGACACTAGGGTTGAAAAGCCGTAAACTCCTGATTCATTCCTCAGCTAAAACTGTCAAAGAACCCAGAGAGATAGTCACAAAAGCAGAACTGTACAGCCCTGTGGGGTGGCCTATTATCTTTGCGCTGGGAACGCTGAGACAGGAAATTTAAATTCAAGATTAGGCTGGGCTACAGATGGAGGTCAGCCTGGATTGGATGCTTTGAAGTTGTCTCAAAATAATTTTCTTTGTTTGGCTTTTAACACAAGGTTTCTCTTTGTAGTCTTGGCTGTCCTGGAACAAATTCTATAGACCAAGGTGTCCTGGAACTCACAGAGATCCTTCTGCCTCTGCCTCCTGCAAGGTGGGATGAAAGGCGTGTACCACCACAATCCAGAGGTTAGTAGTGTATCTAGGAACCTTTGTCCAAGATGGGTGGTGGTGGTGCATGCCTTTAATCCCAGGGGTCAAGAGGAAGAGATGGGCGGATCTCTGAATTCCAGGCCAGCCTTATCTACAGATCCAGTACCAGAACAAACAAGGTTATACAGAGAAACCTAGTCTCCAAAAAACTCAACCAAACAAACAAAAAGGACCAAAATTTAAAATTACTGTACTTAAGTAAACTCTAAAGCAATCCACCACCACAATCCAGAGGTTAGTAGTGTATCTAGGAACCTTTGTCTAAGATGGGTGGTGGTGGTGCATGCCTTTAATCCCAGGGGTCAAGAGGAAGAGATGGGCGGATCTCTGAATTCCAGGCCAGCCTTATCTGCAGATCCAGTACCAGAACAAACAAGGTTATACAGAGAAACCTAGTCTCCAAAAAACTCAACCAACCAAAAAGGACCAAAGTTTAAAATTACTGTACTTAAGTAAACTCTAAAGCAAAATTGGACCTACCAAATATTAAGGGCTGGTAAAGGTTGTATTTGTAATTGCCAGGTCTTGTACAACTCTAACAAAACCATTGTTCATTCAAGACAATATGGTGCTAGGTTAACTGTTGTTTCTGATTCTAGAAAGAAAAGCTCGTTTTGCTCAAGATAACCAGGATACCTGAAAAGCTCTGTTTACAAAATGTGGAGAGCCATGCTAAATGCAGCCATGTTAGAAATCCCATGCTTAGGCTGCATGATGTGACATTCAAGTTGTTGACCTTTGCTGAAGGAGGTCTGTGTTTAGCTTATCTCTGGATTGTTTACCTTTGAAAGAAATGGGGACTTTTTACAGGGAACTACCCAGAGAAATAGGGAAGTTCTTACAGGGAACTACCCAGAGGATTACGGACCAGGCCAGACAGTTTTTAATATAGTTTTGAGCCACAGAGCGCTTGTACCCTCCAGACGTGAATCTCATATACTCACTGTTTGTACTTGGGGGCACACACCACTGTGGTGGATTTTGCCTCCAAAATGGGTGTGTATGCTGTCTGGGTTGGATGGGTCTGAGAAGACAAAAGAAACAAAGAATTCCAAGTAAGCATGGCGAGCCACACCTGCTCCACCAAGGAAGGCAGGCCCAAGGAGCTTCAACAACTGGCCATAACCATGATTGCCCAAATCATTCCAGGCAAACACTCATTAGCTAAGTGGAGAAGGGAGGGGGAACAAGCTGCTTTGTCCTAGGAACACATAATGGTCAGAATAGGCTGAGTTTCTCTCACTTCCTTCTTACCTTGTCCCTCACTGAGCACAAGACTCCTTTATTCACCCATGCTTAGATATACATAGCATAGAATCAGGAACCATTTCATCAGCTTCTAAACCACACCTGCTTCTCTTCTGCCAACAGAAGACTGATTCCCTCTGCCCCAAGATTTGTCATGACTACTTCAAACATCAGATCAACAATCCCCATGGGTTCTAGCTGTCTCCCTTCACTCTTGCTTCTGAGACCCATGAGACTTCTCCCTCTGTGAGTAGGAGCCTGTAGCTTGAGCCTTTATGTTTCTCTTGGCTACAGTGTCACTTTGTTTGTGTGTTCCACCTGGGTTCTTCTCCTGCCTCTAAACAGTGTCTCCTCTGGTTCAGCTCAGCTTCTCCTGGTTCAGATGTCACCATCTGTCCTGTCTTCTCACTCTTCCAGCTCAATGGTCTTTTACATTCCCTCTGCTCAATGTCTTTTCTTCTTTCTACCCCTACTCAGTATTCTTTATTCTTCCATCAACGGTCTTCTCTGACAATACACTTCGGTCTCTTGGACCCTACTCCTGCCTACTGGCCAATCCTACAACCCTCTCTTCCTCCATGTCTCTCTCCTCCTGCATTCTCCCCGCTAGGAGACAGAGAACAGGAACTCACCATCAGAGAGACATGAATCCACCTAGGGTGAGAGGCCCCGGTTCTTCTTGTATAATAAAGAATTCTTCTTCCTTTATGGCGTAACAAAAGTCAGGGCCTCTTTTCTGTTGAGGAATGATAATAGGGGTAAGACAATGTTCCTCTGTAACCTGTGAAGAGAAAATAACTTGCTGCAATTCCCTGGAGGTCTCAAATGTACTCTCTCAAAACACAAGAAAGTGAAGCTCCCACCCCACCCCAGTGAATCACTCTCATCTTTCTCTTTCCTGTCAGTGTTTCCCAGCTTATGGTACTCTATGCTTTGCTGGATTACTGTACAGGAACAGATGCTGGTAAAAACCTGTCATGTCTGTCTTGACCCATCACAGGCCTTTGCTCTTCCCTGTATCACCCAGCACACTTGTTCAGGAGTCAGGAAGTGTTTAGATAATTTACATACCAAGGCTTACCAGAGTAGATGCTCACCCCACCTGAAAATAATTGAGTCCTCATTTTCCTTTTAGAATTAGCTAGCATTATGTCTCCATGCCTTATTCTTTTTGTTTATTTATTTATTTGTTTATTTTCTTGCCTATCTGCCTGTTTGCCTGCTGGTTGCCTTCCTTTCCTTCAGGACAATGTGTCACTCTGTGAGGCTGATTTGAACTTGTAGGAAGCCTTCATCCTCAGTTTGCCAGTAACTGGAATTATCAGCATTAGCTGGGAAGCAAAAGGGAAGAAACAGCCTTAGATTAGAAAGAAGTTTTGTAACTTTACCAAGGATCTGCACAAGACACCACAGTCTTGATGACTTTCTTGGTGTTCTTTCTGGCTGACTTCAGGAACTTCTCACACAAGTCCTGAGGAAGGATCACGTGGCACAGGCCTCTGAGTTTCTGAAATGCAATGGAAAATTAGAGAAAAGTCTGAGGTGACAGAGCCCAGAGGTCATGATCAGAACTCAGTGTGGTGGCATGGCAAAGAAAAGCCAAGTCACATTTCCTGTTCTACAATCAAATTTAGTTGGTTAGGGGATAAGATCTTTTTAGATCAAGTTAAGGGAGTTAAGTTAATAGAGATGAGATAGGATAGATATTGAACTTCATTCAGAAATTTAGACCCAACAAGACAAGAAAGATGCTTACTTCAAGTCTGACAAATACAACTAGCCAAATTATTACGGATGTAACATTTATAGAACTCATGATTGTAACATGGTTCACTCTGCTGTATGTAGTTTGATTTATGCATGTGTAATTAAACAAATGTATATGAAAAAAATAAAATAAGTAATTAAAAAGGAAAGGAAAGTCACTGGGATTTTCTCCATGAGCCCCTGCCATCCCCATTATGGAACCACCAAGTGAGCAGGGTTAGCCAATGATTACTGAGAACCAAACCCAGCTCCTCCACAGGAGCAGTGAGTGATCTTAACTATGGAGACATCTCTCTAGCCCCTGGATAATTACATTAAATGACAACAAATTTTTAAAAAGATATAGTATTATTAAATAGATACAAATATAAGATCTAATTATATGTTAAGGGGCTATAGGCAGAAAAGAATTGAAGAAAAAGGAAACCCATTTAAACTGTCACCAAGGAAGAACAAGCATGTGTATTTACCTACAGCATACAAATTATCTATAAAGCAAAAGAATTCAAAATGGTGGTATAAATCCAAACAGAAAAAATAAAGTAAGTTCATGGAATATAGTTGAATATATTAATAAAAACTAACAGCTTTTTTTTTCTCTCTCACAAACTACTGGATGTTCTCACCTGCAGACTTTTTTTCCTATTGAAAACAAAAGTTTAGATGCGTTGCATTTGGATATGGGAAAGTGGGAAAGAAAGTGTCATAGAAGATTAGGACTAAGTTTATAGAACATCTCCTGTTCACTGTCAGAGAGGGAAGGTAACAGAGCCTAAGCTAAATGGTTTCTCTACAACTTCCCAAATATGTGCACAAAAGAAAGCATGGATCTAACTAAGTGAAAACCTTGCTGTCCAAGACCTTCAAAGTCCCTGAAGCCCAAAAGGATGGGAGGCTGTGGTGAGGAAAGAGTATTTTTATGTGAATTCCCACAAGGCAAGCAGGGCCTAAAAAGTGATTTACTTGTTATTGATTATTAGCTACAGGTGGTGGCTTGCTTTGTAGTTTAGGAAAAAGGCACAGCAATTCAGTGGCAGGCATAGCTATGTAGAGGACTTTACTCAAAACTCTCAGGTGAGAGTGTTCACAGTCCATAGTCCTTGGTGATTGTCCTTCATTTGCATCTCTCACGGTAAAGACAATGGAAAAATGATAGCATCTTCAACAAATGGTGCTGGTCTAACTGGATGTCTACATGTAGAAAAATGCAAGTAAACACATATTTATCACCTTGCACAAAACTCAAGTCCAAGTGGATTAAAGACCTCAACATAAAACCAGAGACAATAAATCGGTTAGAAGAAAAAGTAGGGCAGATACTGGGACTCATTGGCACAGGAGACAAGTTCCTGAACGGAACGCCAACAGCACAGGCATTAAGGTCAACAACTAATAAATGGGAGCTTATGAGGTTGAGAAGCTTCTGTAAGGCAGAAGACTCTGTTGACAGAACAAAGTGACAGCCTACAGACTGGGAAAAGATCTTCACTAACCCTTCATCTGACAAAGGCCTAATATCCAAAATATATAAAGAACTCAGGAAATTAAACACCACCCAACCAAATAACCCAATTGAGAAATGGGGCTCAGAACTAAACAAAATTCTCAACAGAGGAATATCAAAAGGCTGAGAAACCCTTAAAGAAATGCTCATCATCCTTAACCATCAGAGAAATGCAAATCAAAACAACTCTGAGATTCCATCTTACACCCATCAGAATGGCCAAGATAAAAAACTCAAGTGACAGCACATGCTGGTGAGGATGTGGAGAAAGGGGAACACTCCTTCATTTGCTGGTAGGAGTGCAAACTTGTACAAACACTTTGGAAATCAATCTTCAACTTCATATGGAAAAATAAAAAAAAACCTAGAATAGGTAAAACAATCATGTACAATACAGGAACTTCTGGTGGTCTCACTATGCCTAATTTCAAGTGGTTCTACAAAGCAATTATAATAAAAAAATGAAAGGTGTTGCTATAAATTTAGACAGGTTGATCTATTCAATAGAATCTAAGACCAAGAACTAAATCCACACACCTCGGTACATAGGTTTTCTACAACAAAGCCAAAATAATACAATGGAAAAAGCATCTTCAACAAATGGTTAAAAAAAATAATGCTGCTGGTCTCAATGGATGTCTACATGTAGAAGAATGCAAATAGATGCTCAACATCTTTATTCATTAGGGAAATGCAAATCAAAATAACTCAAAGATTCCACCTTAACACCCTTCAGAAATACTAAGATCAAACACTCAAGTGACAGCACATGCTAGCTAGGATGTGAAGAAAGGGCAACACTCCTCCATTGTTTTTAGGAATGCAAACTTGTACAAACACTTTGGAAATCAATTAGGCTCTTTCTCAAAAATTGGGAATAGTTCTACCTCAAGACTCAGCTATGACACTCCTGAGCATTCACCCAAAAATGCTCTACCATACGACAAGGACATTTGCTAAATTATGTTTATAGTAGCTTTATTTGTAATATCCAGATGTCCCTCAATTGGAGAATGGATAAAAAAAATTGTAGGACACTGACATAATGGAATTCTACTTCTACTTAGCTATTAAAAACAAAGACATTTTGAAATTTGTAGGCAAATGGATGGAACTAGAAAGGATCATCCAAAGTGAGGTAACTTAAACCCCAAAATGACTCACATATAAGCAGATTTTAATCATATCATACAGGATAAAAAAATACTAAAATTCACAGACTCAAAGGAAATAAATTAACAAGGATGACCCAAGGAGGGATGGATAAAACTCACTCATAAGGGGAAATAGAATAGATAGCAAAAGTAGTTGAAGAGAGGAAACAGGAGAGGGGCTCAGGGAGAAATGAGGGCAGAGATCAACCTGTAGAGAGCAGGGACGAGAGGCCAGAGGGCTTGGAAAGAGAAAAGAAGCCATGGGTGGTGAAATCTCTGTGACAAGCTGGAGACCTACTACAGGATAGGATCCTTGGAGGATATGGAGGTGACTAAACTGAGAACCCTAGCAGCAGTGGTTGTAAATACTGAAGAGGCCCCCTTCTAACTACACATGACTCCTAGTGGAGGCTGAGGAAGACAAGCCCACCCAGAGAAACATAGACCTAACATTTGCTCTGTCTCCAATTTGTGCAGGGACAAAAACAGAGCAGTGATTGAGGGAATGCCAATTGAGGGAGGGCCAATCAATGCCTGGCCCAACCTGAGACCCATCGAGACAGAGCCAACACCTGACACTATGAATGATACCCTGCTATCCTTGCCTATAGAAGCCTAGCATCGTTGTCCCTTGAGAGGTTCCACCCAGCAGTGGATCAAAACAGATGCTGGGACTCACAGCCAAACATGGGGCAGAGAGCAGGGCGACTGGTGGACAGATGATGGGAAAGATAGACAGCAGGGACAGGGGCTTCACATGAAGACCAACAGTGCTACTAGCCAGGGCCCAGGAGGCTTACACAGGTGGAAGCACCAACCAAGGACCATGCATGGGATGGACCTCGGCCCCCTACACAGATGTAGCTGATAGACAGCTAGGTCTTTATGAGGGTACCCTAGTAATGGCTGCAGGGCCTGTCTCTGATAGGGACTCTGTTGCTTGCTTTTTGATCACCTTCCAGTGGCAGGGCTGCATCTTCATAGCTAAACACAGGGAACGAGGATGCTATCAGTATGACCCGCAACTTTGATGCAATCAGATGGCGGGGCGTGGTGGGGGGCACTCTCCTTTTCTTAGGTGTGGACCTGGGCATATACAAAGAGGGAGAGGTGAGGTGGTAGGGCTGGGAGGAGAGGATAGAGTGGGGTACAATCATGATGTAAAATGAATAAGTAAATCAATTAATTGAATATATAGAAAAGAAATCTGCAATAAAATTTAGCTTAAAACTTATAGCAAAGCCGGGTGTGGTGGCACTCGCCTTTAATCCCAGCACTTGGGAGGCTGAAGCAGGTGGATCGCTGTGAGTTTGAGGCCAGTCTGGTCTACAAAAGTGAGTCCAGGACAGCCAAGGATACACAGAGAAACCTTGTCTCGAAAAACCAAAAAAAAAAAAAAAAAAAAAAAAAAAAAAAAAAAAAAAAAAAAAGAAAGAAAACAACAACAAGAACAAAAACAAAAGACTTATAGCAAAAGGCTCATAGTTAAAAATTCTATGTTTAGGTAATCTTATTTGGATTCAAAATTTAAACTTTTATTTAAATATGGTGCATATGTAATTTGGATTAAATTCTTGTTTTAAAAAACAGATATATTTTTAAAAGACATATTCAATAGCTGCATTTTTACCTAGGTTAAAGGGTTCAAGCAATTTTACTTCACCATCATCTTAAAATGACCACATAATATAAGCCAACTAAGGCAGCACCATTTTAGACTAAAGAAGCAGTAGCAGTTCTCTAAAATGTTTGGATTAGGATGCATTTTTATGTATGGTGATAACTTGCTAAGGTTATAAAGATATACTCAGGTCAACAAAAACTGACTTAGAGACTTTCATCTAACTACTGAAGATTTTACTAACTATGTTCAATACCAGGCTTCTAAATGTAAATAAGAAACAATATATATGTAGTAAATAAGGTCTATAAATTCCTAAAGTCTCCTCAGGTTAACAGTACATTACGTTAAAAATGTCTATCCTCTTTGTTTTACTCACACTGTTAAGCTCTAACTATGTGGACAAATTGAGTCATACAAGAAACATTGATATTTTATTATGGTTCACTATAAAAATGATCTGGACAGTTTTGGACATTTCTATGGACTTTATTTACGGTTAAATGCCTCATTTAATGCCAAAGGATCTTCAATTTAGTCTTCAACTCAATTTTTTTTTTTCTTCTTTGGTTTGGTTTGGTTTTTGGTTTTTGAAGACAGGGTTTCTCTGTGTAGCCTTAGCTGTTATAGACTTGCTTTGTAGACTGGACTGCCTTCTAACTCACAGAGAGCTGCCTGCGCCTGCCTTCTCCAGGGCTGGGATTATGAGCATGCCTCAATGCGGCAGATCAACTTAAAATTTTAAGGCTCAAATTTAACAGAGCTAAAGTTGTTAAGTCCCAAGCTTAGAAAGATCTCCTTTAATTTTTTCTCCTTTGTTTGAGCTTCAGCTACCACAATTTGAAGGCACACAGTACTTTAAAAATATGTTTTAAAAATGTGTATATCTGAATAAACTTATCAATGTACAGAAGAATAAATGGACACAGAAGATTAAAAAAGAAAGCTACTACTTGTAAACTGTTATGAGATTCATATTAAATTGGAAATTTTATTTAGCCTCCTGGATAAGTCTTCAAGGTTAAGTATAAGGCTAGTAACTGGAACAAATAATATTTTATTTAAAATCAAGAATAATTAAAGGATGGTCCTTACCTGTTTTCTGCTTTGCCCAGGGAAGGATCCATACGGCATTGCTCTTGATTCCTGTCATAACTTTAAAAAGAGCTTATATACTGTCTGGAAACCTTGATGTCCTGCAGATGAAGGAGGAAGATGTCCTCATATTCTTTGCTGCAGGAACCCATTTAGGTGCCATCAAACTACAAAAGGAAGAGTGATGCTATCTACATCATAAATCTGATGAGGATCTGGGAGAAGCTGCTGCTTGCATCTTGGGCAATTGTTGCAATTGAGAACCCTGCTGAAGTCAGTGTCATCTCCTCTAGTAATACTAGGCAGCAAGATAGGCTGAAGTTTGCTGCTGACACTGAGCCACACCCATTGCTGGCAGTTTCACAACTGGGACCTTCACCAATCAGATCCAAGCAGCCTTCAGGGAGCCATGGCTTCTAATGGTGACTGATCCCAGGCCTGACCAGTAGCCCCTCACAGAGGCCTCTTAAATCAACCTACCCACCATTGCTCTGTGCAACATGGAGTCTCCTCTGTATTATGTGGACATTGCTATCACAACCTTATTTCCACTGCCCACTGCCTCCTAGGTACATGGCTACTATGGACTTGTAAGCAGGTGACTGATGAGGCTGAACTTCCTGGTGGGTCAGAAAAGATGAGAAACCTCATCAACTCTATGTGCTGACTGAGACCATGACCTTGATGTCTCATACAAACATACATATGCAAAAGAGTGCAGTGTCCTGTGTATGGGGATGGATCGCCCTCCAGGGGCAGATGGAAATTTCTTTTAATCCAGTAGGTGTCAGTGTGAAAATTCCAATTCTGTGATGTGGAAAAGCAGGCTCACAGTCAACCAGATATGTCCTCAAGTCTCCTCCTCCTCCCTTCTCCCCTTTCTCACCTCATTTCTCTCCCCTTTTTCTCTTTCCTCTTGCATCCTCTCATTTCATAGATCTCTCTCCATCTTTCTCTTTCACTCTATTTCTTCTCCCATCTCCTCTCCTCCCATGTCTTTCTTCTCTGCACAACATCCTCTTCCAGATGCAGTGCACTTCCCCTGCTCCATGTCCTAGTCATCATTGTCATCTTTGTCCTCCTGGACCTTGCCCTCCCTGACCTTGTACTAGTCATTGTCATCCCCCTTTCCTTTTTTACACTCTTTCTTTTATCCTCTTCCTCCTTTCCCCTCCTCCTCTGCTTGCCCCTGCATGTCTGCATTCCTCTTGGAATCTCTCTTTCTAAATAACTCTCTTGCACAATGACCTAACTGGGAAGAGGAATTCAACTGTAGAAATGAGTAAGAAGAAGAGCCAAGCAATGCAATGGATTATGTCTGTTTAGATCAATCAATGTGAGGAACAAGGGACAAAAATGCTAAAAACAGGGTTCTCTAGTCCATGTGGTAGAACATCAAGGGTTTAAAAATCATACCAAAAGAAAGCAAGATTATTCATGGCTTTCCCAACACTTGCTTTGTTGAGGAATTCAGAATATCATGACGTTGGTAATAAAACCAGATGACAATAAAATTGTCTTTGGTGTAGAATTTCTTCAACCTTGGGCTCTTGAGGATACTTCTCTTGAAGGTTTGTCTTTGAAAACCATCAGTGATGTCCCTTTATCTTTCAAGAGGACTTTGTATTAATTAGAATGTGCAACTTACAAAAAGGTTTTATAACAATCAGTTAAGAAACTCTGTAGATAGTTTTTAAATAGTTTTGAGCCACAGAGCTCTTGTAACTTCCAGACCTGAGTCTCCCATACTCACTGTTTGTATTTGTGGGCACACACCACTGTGAAAGACTCAGGGAGCAAACTCTGGTAAGCAAAATGGATTTGTAGGTCCATGCTTGAGAAGAATGCTGTGGGTTGAATGGGTCTGAGAAGACAAAAGAAGCCAAGATTCAAAGGGAGCCCATCCAGCCATGCCTGATTCACCCTGGAAGGCAGTCCCAAGGAGCTTCAAGAACTGGCCCTTACCACGATCGCCCTACACATTCCAGGCAAACACTCATCTCCGAGGTGGAGGAGGACAAACAACTTTGTCCTCCTAACAGATAAACATCAAAATTACCTGAGTTTCTCTCCATTACTTTTTAGCTTGTCCCACACTGAGGACAAGACCCCTTAACTCATCCATGCTTAGTTAGGTCAGACGTGTAAACAGGAACAATTCCAAGTTTTGTCCTTCCATTGCAAACCCACCACTGCTTCCCTTCTGCCAACAGCAGATTGATTCCATCTTCACTGAGATTTCTCATGACTAGTTCAAACATCAGTTCAACAATCTCTCTGGGTCTTCAGTTGTCTACCTCTGTCCTGCCTCTGAGACCCATGTGATTTCTCCCTCTGTGAATAGGAGCCTGTAGCTTTAGTCTTTAATTTTCTCTTGGCTACAGTTTTACTTTGTCCTTTCTGAGTTCTTCTCCTAACTGTTTCTTAACAACACCTTCTCTGGCTCAACTGTCACCAACTGTCGTCTCTTCTCACTCTGCTGGCTCAATTCAGTTTCAACTGTCTCTTAGTTTCATTCTGCTTGATCTCCTTTCTCCCCTCGAGTCCTACTCAATCATGTTTTCTTCTTGTCCTGTCTTCTCTGAACCTGCTCTTTGTCTACTAGATGCTGCTCCTGTTTCTCCCCAATCCTACTGTACTCTCCCTGTTAAGTGACAGACAAGAGGGGCCCACCCTCAGAGAGGGCAGTTTGCTTACAATAATCCACCATAAGTTGAGAAGCCCCAGTTCTTCTTGGATGAGAAAGAGCTCTTCTTCCTTCATGGCATTAAAAAAAACTCTGGGCCTCCTTAATATAGAGTAATGATCATATGGATAAGGTGATGCTCCTCTCTAACCTGCCAGAAGAAAACTTCTCACAATTCCCTGGAGGTCTCATACCTACACACTCATAACACAAGTAAGTGAAGCTCCCTCCCATCCCAATGAATCACTCTCCTCTTTGTTCTTCGCCTAAGTGTTTCTCAGCTTTGGGTGCTCTGTGTCTGGCTGGGTACTGTATAGAGAACAGATGCTGAGACAAATCTGAGATGTGCTTCCTGGCACATCCTAGGCTTGTGCTCTTCCCTGAAGCATCCAGCAGTCTGCTCAGGAGTCTTGACATGTTTAGAGGATTTGTATTGTAAGCTTTACCAAGTAGGTGCTCAGACCAGGTCCCAAAATAATTGAGTCTTCCTTTTCCTTTTAGATTAGTCAGCATGCTGGTCCCCATGCCTCATGTCTGCTTATCTGCCTGTCATCCTGCTGACCTGCCTTCTCTGCATTTAAGACAATGGCTCACTCTGCCTGTGAAGCTAGTTTGACCTTGAGGGAAGCCTCCAGCTTCAGTTTGACAGTGACCAGAATTACTGGGATTTGCCACTACTAGAATGAAAATTTCTAAATGCAGTATTGAAGCAAATTGTTCAAGGGACTCTGAAAAACAACCAAATACAAAGTCATTAAATTCAAGGTGTCCAGACCTTGTCACCCACAGTTCCTTATAGAGCTCTGAAAAGATGAGGGTCTGACTTTCAATAAGTTTTGAGGAAACAGACATGGACTAACAGATTAGAGGCCATTTTCAGCACTGCCTTACCTTACTGCTGAGCTCCAGGTCTCACACCTGTGTGGCTGTTCTAGATGCAACTACATGAGTGTATTCTAAGTCAGGAAACTCTGGTGACTTGCCTGGACTTTTCACTGTGCCATTTTCTCAGGCTGCTTGACAGATGATGTGCTTGGGACTACTTCATCTGAGGCTTCCTCAAAGAAGGTGGCTTTAGGATGTGATTGTTGTTAAAGACAATTATCTATCTTCTGCTGATGATAATGGTGCCCAGGTCCTGCCCCTGCCCATTTTTGATTTCTTCAGAACTATACCCTACTTGGATATTGCTGATTTTGGCAAGATGTCTCTTATGTCTTCTAAGAAGGAAGGCTGCCTGCTGTGCAAGTTCCTCTCCCTCCTACTACAGGAAGACAAAAGGGTTTAGGCTACCACTTCTAATCTCAGAAGAAAAGTCTTATCAGCACAGAGATGAACAAAGCACAGTTCTACTGACATCTAAGCAAAGGGTCAATAAAACTGGTGTGCTGGCGCACGGCCACCACCCCTACTCAGTTGTTCTGTGGCTGTTTTCAAAAACAGCTTAGTCTCAATCTTCTCAGCACCCCGGCCCACATTGTGTGCTTGTGTGGAGGGCTTGTATAAGAGCAAGTGCATTTATGTGCAAGTGAATGTGGAGCCTCTTCCCTGATCCACACTCCACTGGAACAGCACAAGACAGTCCCAGGAAGAGGCCGAGGAGCTGACACACAATCCCCCTGTCTCCATGCTCCTCACTGACCCTCTCTGCCATGGTGTATTTTTTTAGGTGTTCCCCCTTCAGTGTCTGGACCCTCTTGAGAACTGTATTTATAGCCTACGATACAACACAGGAATGGAGCATTAGAACAGTTGTAATGTCAGAAATGAGAGTAAGAAAGCACGTTGCGAGAGGCAGCAGTAGCTCACAACTTGAGCCCCATTCCCTGCCATCTCTCTGCCCTCCCCTGCACTGCTGAGGCAGCATCAGCTCCCCTCCACCCAGTGTCAGGATCTGTGGCTTTTTTTTGGAATAGCGTTGCTCTGCTCTGCGCTGGAGATAGGGGTCCAACACAAAGACGTCAAAGGCCCGCCTTGAGGAAGTTTGATCTTCTACTGGCAGCACTGTTTCGATGTGTGCGGACTTCATTGAGTTTTTACAGGTACAGTCTAAACGAACAGAGCGGAGTGACTAAGACTTGCAGAAAAATTCCACATGCCTAAATGATGGCCTGAGAAAATTTGCATGCATGGTCTTTGAGTTTGAACAGGCATGCCACGAAATACTGCATCCATTTCTGTCCCAATGCCTGGACAGAGAAACATCCTCATGTTTCCATTAAATTGGCATCACTGACTATGAAGAAGAATCGCTAAACTATCATGGTCATCCCTGCACTCAGAAGGCAGCAGATAGGATTAGTAGACATATAGAACCCTGAGCATATAGGTCAGACTCCTGAATGTTTAACAGAAAATAAAGGCATTGGTCTCTGTCTTCCATTGCCAGTCACAATACGGATCTTCTTCGCTTATACAGCACCTTTGCATATTGTTTCCCAGCAGGACACACCCTCACCTCAGAGGTCATGAAGTGATGACAGGAGATATGCCTGTGACTGGCTGCCTGACAGGAAATGGGGAGAGCAAACCACTCAGCAATCTCGACACAGCCTGTTTTCCTGCCAACCTGTTTTTAAAAGCTGGGGCATCTGGGAAATGGTTCAAGAACTAAATCTCCTACTCATGAAATTCCTTTTTTCTGATACTACCACCTTTGGTCCTCATGTCCTTGAATAGTGAGGAAAAGCATACTTGTGAGCTTCCAGAAATCTGATTGGAGATGACATTGTCAGGTTCAGTGACTGTCAGCAAATGTGAGAGACATGAACAAGAGAGCAGCATGAGTGAGGGAACTGTCCCAGTAAGGAGATAGAAACTGCAGGTTCTCACGTGAGCATTTGATGATAAAGGGTAAAGGCCTCTAATTATTGTCCACATTTATCCGGGTGAGCTGTCAGTTTGGAGAAGTATTTTCTCAGGCTTATGTAAGATGCTCTGGAAAAAATTGGTGTTAATTTCAATGTTCTGCCTTAGAGCTTAACTTAAGATTTGGCACCACTCTTCAAGAGGTAGCCTGCCATCTCTTTGACTTCTGCTATTCCAGCCAGCTAGTTCCCCCATCCCCCTCTGTGTGTGTGTGTGGGTGTGTGTGTATGTGTGTGTGTGTCTGCCAGCACTCATGTGCAAATCTCTCCCTCAAGAAATTAGGGCATTTAAAACAGGTAGTAGCACAAGGCTTTGTAATGGGGTGCCTTGTTAATTTAATTAGTATCTATGATGCTGAAGTCTTCAAGAGCATTTGGGTGACAATGAGGAAGGAGAACTCAGTTCCTGCTGTTGAAGGGCTTTGGGGACTAAGGCTGAGAAGCAGCACAAGGAAATAAACCCTTGAGAACTGTGAGCACCTTGGACCACAGCATTGCACAAGCCTGTCTTGGATGCTTTCTGGAGAGTCAGGGTGTTTGAGAGCAGAAGTTCAGTGTATTCTAAAGACTAAGTGGACTCAGTATTGACTTGTTTCCTCTGAAATCACTGACAATATCAAGAAAAACTGATATATGTGCATTTGGGGCTCACTAGTTTAAACCTAGAAAAAGACACTAGGCCTTTTCCTTTTCTAGGTTATCACATGAAAATTACATTTATTTGTAACTGCAGTGAGACTTACCACCCTTGCTGTTCTATTAGTGAAAGATCCTTTATTATCTGGGCACCCCTTGCAGTCTGAGGACCTCGATATCACAAGGTTCCCTCCTGTACTAGATAAACAAGTAGTTAGGAGATCTTTTGCTTCTCAGGGACTTAATGTCTATGTGTGCATTGCGAAAATAGTGACCACCAAAGCCATGGAGATGCAGGATTTTAATTCTACAGACAAGTGGTTGAGGATGGATGGTAGTCACAGACTCCATTGTATGATGAACACTTAAAAACAATATTAATTAAAACAGGATTCAATTGTTGCTTTTTGCCTATGGATGTACAATGAAGAAAGATTCAAGATGTCAGCTGCTGTGTGCATCCTATGGACATGGAAAACTGCCAGGAGCCTGAGAGCGCCATCTATGCTCAGAGGAGAGACACTGCAGCAGAGGGTGAGCCTGCAGAGCACACACTATGTCCAGAATAAGGAAAACATGGCAGGTTTATGATAGTATGTTCTTCAAGAGTGGCCTCACGAAATCAGAAAAAAAAGATGGCTGAACAGGGCCTCATTCATGGGGCAGAGAGAGGTGAAACTAGAGCCTCTGCAACTCGCACTGGTGGAGATTCATAAGAGTTCATTTTCTGGACAGGGCCTCCTGAAAAGACCTCCATGATCTGTGTTCTAGCTGGAGGCCTTGTTCGTGTCTTTGGTCCTTGTCTCAGCCAGAAGCCACGTGGAAGTCTGTGTTCTCTCAGGCCCCACAGCATAATAACTAGTCTAGACAGGAAGCACTGAAGACAGTCCTTAAAAGTTGTGACAGAGGTGCTGATTTGTAGCTCTTCAGGAATGATGCTTCCTGGCTGGGGTTGAGGGTGAGGAAGGACTCAGCCAGCTGTAACGGACAGGGCACTGAGATGTTGATCCTGCTCCCATGTGCATGTGAACAGTACAAATTGGAATTGATGAATTGTAAAAAAATTTAAAAAATGGTTTTGTTGTGTGCTGGAGTATCTCTGGGTATATTCCAGAAACGTTGCTCAACCATGTTCATAGCAGCCTTATTCATAATAGCCAGAACATGGAAACAGCCTAAGTGTCCCTCAGTAGAAGAGTAGATAAAGAAACTGTGGTACATATACACTATGGAATACTACTCAGCTATTAAAAACAAGGAATTCCCGAAATTTGTGGACAAATGGATTGAACTAGAAATGATCATAATGAGTGAGTTAACCCAGAAGCAGAAAGACTCAAATGGTATATACTCACTTATATCTGCATACTAGCCGAAGGGGCATGTCCCACGAAAGCCTTCACTTACCAGGAAACTGGGACAGAGGGGAGGACATCCTAATGGGACTTTAGATGAGAGGAGCATGGGAGAATAGCAAAGTAGAAGGATCCAGAGGGTCCTAGAAACCTACGAGAAGAACATTATGATAGATTTGGGCCAGGGGTCCCGCTCAAACTAAGGCACCAGCCAAGGACAATACAGGCTGTAAACTTTAAACCCCTACCCAGATCTAGCCAATGGACAAGACATTCTCCACAGTTGAGTGGAGAGTGGGGTATGACTTTCACACGTATTCTGGTGCCTCATATTTGACCATGTCCGCTGGAGGGGGAGACCGGGTGGCACTCAGAGGAAGGATGGCAGGCTACCAAGAAGAGACTTGATACCCTATGAGCATATACAGGGGGAGGAAGTCCTCCTCAGGTACAGTCATAGGGGAGGGGAGTAAGGGGAAAATGGGAGGGAGGGAAAAATGGGAGGATACAAGGGATGGGATAACCATTGAGATGTAACAAGAATAAATTAATAAAAAAAGAAAAAAATGGTTTTGAGTGGGACACAGTGTTTGGTTGTGGACCCGGGAAGAATGGAAAATGAGTGTAAAGTGCATTATATTAAATTCCTAAACAATCAATAAAAGTATTTTGGAAAACTTTACAATGACTTTTAACATGCATAAAAGGTTCCTTTAAAACTGAGCAGGGTTGAGCTGGGCGGTGGCACATGCCTTTAATCCCAGCACTCGGGAGGCAGAGGCAGGCGGATCACTGAGTTCGAGGCCAGGCTGGTGTACAAAGTGAGTCTAGGATGGCCAAGGCTACACAGAGAAACCCTGTCTCGAAAAACCAAAACAAAAAACAAAAAACTGAGCAGAGTTTTACTTTATTGAGTGTGCTTTGCAGGAAATCATTATGTATTACAGGGTGCTAGCCATGAACTAGTGGTGACTCAGCTACCTCAGTCCCCAGGGTCTCTGGTGGCACCTCTGAACAAGCAGTCTTGGCAGTGATACTACTTTTAGAGAGATTGTCAGGAAGACCAAAGGAGGGAACACAGTTTCTCCTGTGTCCTGGACATGTGTCCTGAAGGCACAGTTCCAACTGTAAACCCCATGTCCCAGGAGGGTGGCACACTGAGCCCTGAGTAGCACACAGCTGCCTATCCAGCCCTGTCAGCCAAGGCAACCCTGCTCGTGGAGGGGTGGCAGATGTGGCAGCCAGTTCCGCTACCATCCCAACACCACTGCTGAACAGCACTAACATTCAATGCTAATGTGGAACCAGAGTGGAGGGTGGCTGCCACAGTGAAGCCTCTTGTCTCACTGCTCCTGTCTACACTCCCAACTCTGTCTCTGCTTCTGTGTAAAAGCTCTCAGGAACTGCCTGCACTACTCGGCACTGTCCTCCCATAACATCTAATATCTCAGTGCGACCAGAGTCCAACTGGTCCCTTATTCCACTGTGGAATGTGACGATCCATTTAGTGAGAAAGGAAATGCTCTGCCCAAAATCATAAGCACAGATATATCAGAGCCAAGACTGATGTTAAAGCGCCAGAATCTAGCTCAGTATTTCTCTCATGCTTCCACACGGACTGAACTTCTCAATGTATATGGGAAAACTGAGTGGAAGAAATATTTAAATTTCTTTCCTTACCAGATATCGTTAGGAGGGTATTAAGAACACAGTTATGAGAATCAAAGGGATAAGCACACCGTCAAGTTTAGAAACAAACAACCCAAACTCCACATGTATAGGATCAGAAATAGTGGAAAATATGGGATATTGGGTTGTTTATCGTTGTAAGGACCCTAAGACCATTCAGATGTTGACTGGCTAGGAGGTAGAATGGTGCACCAAAGCTACACAGATAAACTGCCCAAGACTTCCGGGAAAAATAAACTAAGAAAGGTTAGATGCAGCACAGGTATAATTGGCTCCCTGTCTTTTACTTGTAGCTCTGTAATTATTTACACTTACTGTGTCTATTGAAGAAAATGCATATGAAACTGAGAAACAGCTTTAGCTTGAGGCCATTCCTAAAAAGACACAGAGTCACCATGATTTCTACCACTCCCATGTTCTCCAAAGGTCAGGGTAGAATAAAAGCCACAGCACTGTCCCTCAGCCCTTTGAGTACCTTCAGCAGCATGTGAGCGAGAAGAAATCTATTCTGTCTTCAGGAATAATGTAGACTGTGTGGCCAGAGCTAGCTTAGAATTCACAATTCATCCCAGAACTGCCACGGACCAGCACCAATGTTTCTGCTTCGGCCACCTGGGTGCTGACATTTCACCCTTGAGCCCAGACACTCAGCCTAGATTTACTACTACACTGTATCTGTAAAATGTCCATTTTCTGTGATTGTCAAGCATCCACAGTGTTCGAGGACTCAGTAGAGAAACACAAAGAGACAAGGTGTCTTTCCTGATAAGGTGCTCCTCATAATCACACCTGTGCCGGCCTCAGTTTACTTCTTGTTCTACTAGTTTATATGCTAACTAAATCCCCGCTGTCTCTCTAGGCTGAGCAGTCTCTACTTGGGGTCTCTCTTTAATTTATTTTTCATTAAAAATCTTTTGTCCCAAGATTTTTTCCCAAGCTTCCTGTGTTACCATGGTTACCCTCTGTTGCCGTAGAACACCTCCATTTTCTTTGCTCTCCATTTCTTCCACTCGATTTTCCCTTCTACAAACCTTGTTCCATATTTAATTTTCACTTTTTGTTTTTTCATTCCATTCTCATTTCACTGTCTCCGGGTTCAGGTGGCCTGATCTCTTTGTAAATAGCCCCAAGCATGACCTTCCCAGAGCATCAGTCTCCATACTGTACTCCTCTCTTCTCTCACAGTGCTCTTTTGCTAGACTTGAGATGCCATACATTGGGAATGCTAACTTTAAAAAAAAGCATTGGTTTGATTTTATTTTGGGGGTAATGGTCTTATACACCCAGGGTGTCCTTGAAGTCACCATGTTGTCAGAGACTGGCATGGTCTTGAATCCCCTGCCTCTGGCTCTCAAGGACTGAATTTATAGGAGTATGCACCATACTCTGACTAATCACATTAGAAGTTTGTTTGGAGTGATGGTCAGGGATGTGCAGCTATTTGTAAACTGTTTAGCAAAACTGGGTGACAACCTCCTCCATCAGTAAGGTGTTGGCCTTTTTTGACCCAGTAGGCAGTGCAAAAAGAACACAGCTGCTCCTGTTTCCTTGACTATAACGAACATTCCTGCTGTGTCAGGAAAAGAAGACTTTCCTCTAAAGCACAGCATCAGGGAACACACATGTGCAGCCATAGAGAAGGAGCATCTGCCTCACTGGTGTCAGCTGCTCTATGAGCAGTGGCAGATGTGTTATTGAGTCCTCTCAGAATTCAACACTACTGTGTAACAGCCTCAAGTGTCACAAACTATTGTGGAAATCTGTGAGGAATGTGGCCATTGGTGCTCAATTCTCATGTCTACATACCCTGTTCTCTCTGTTTCAGCCAAAACAAATCCCAGCAAGTCTCCGTTCCTCTTCTCTATTCCTTGCTCTCAAATACTCAGTACTCCAAGGAACCCTAGACCCTGCCAGCCTCTTGTATCACCAAGGAACGTGAGTAGGTGAGTAGGTGAGTAAATGCCCAGTTTAGAGTCACAACCCTAGGAAATGTCACAACTAACACCACATTAGGATACCTTTAAATACGAATATGCTGTCCAGAGATCTTGAGTAAATAATAAATCACATTTTGACCAATCAGAAGTGTCTATTTTCCCAAGTGTAACCTTGGGTGACAAAATAATTTATTTCTTAATCTACTATAAATGTGAGATTTCCTGCTGTGAGTTTGGCATGCACAGGACCAAATGTGGATTTTCTAAATGCTTATATTCTTGTATCATGTGTGTGTCATTCTAAACCAGGGTCTGCCTTCTACAGTTCTACACAGACGTGTTTGCCATTGACAAAAGAACATTGTTTCTTTACCCTCTTACTGTATAATCCCATCACTTGACATACCTGCATCCCGTACGTTAATTGTATCCACACTGTTCAGAGTCACTTCTGCATGAATCATATGATGTGCAAAGAACATATTATAGAACCAAGGCTCAGACATTTTCTCACTTACATTGTAAGGAACAATTCTGCAAAGGCATAAGGAGTGTATACCTTTTTGAGTTAAAGATATAAGCCAACTTGTTTTCCAAAATAAGTGTCTAGGTTGATGGACTCTATCATCAGAGATGCTTCCTCCTCCACCAAATGTTAACAAATACAGAGACCCATGGCCAGCTATGCAGAGAGATAGAGCCCATACTCAACACTCATTGGGAGAACATGGACCTGGCCTACAGCCAGCTGTTAAGGAGAGAGTAAGAGAACGTTGAATACTCAGCCCTAGAACAGATGTCTTCATCCAATCCTTCCCCTCAGAGCTCAGTGAACCATGCAGAAGAGGAGGGTGATAAAGTGTGGGGCCCAGAGGGGATGGAGGACACCAAGAGTACAGGTCCTCCAAATCAACAGGTTTGATCCACATTTGAACTGCAGGGAATGTGGCAGCACGCAGGAGGCCTGCATGGGTTACAACAAATGGGGTGAACTGTAGCTGAAAGATGTCAACAAATGTCTTTATCCCTAACCCAGAAGGTGTCTACAGTTGATAACCACTTGCAAGTGAAAATCTAGTTTTCTCCAAGAGAGTCTCACTGGGGAAATATTACTCGTATGAGTAGGCTGTATCCAAGCTGGGAGAAAAACAAGATATTATCATTTCATATATTTGGTTTTTTTCAAGTATAAAATATTTAAAACATATGCACAATACCCAGGTGTTTTCTTTTTTTCTTTTTTTATTATTAATTTATTCAAATTACATCTCAGTTGTTAGCCCATCCCTTGTATCCTCCCATTCCTTCCTCCCTCCCGCTTCCCCCCCTATTCCCCTCCCCTATGTCTGTGACTGAGGGGGACCTCCTCCCCCTGTATATGCTCATAGGGTATCGAGTCTCTTCTTGGTGACCTATTATCCTTCCTCTGAGTGCCACCAGGCATCCCCATCCAAGGGACATGGTCAAATATGGGGCACCAGAGTTTGTGTGAAAGTCAGATCTCCTTCTCCACTTAACGGTGGAGAATGTCCTGTCCATCAGCTAGTCTGTGTAGGGGTTCGAAGTTTACTGCCTATATTTTCCTTGGCTGGTGCCATAGTTTGAGGAGGACTCCAGGGCCCAGACCCACTTGTAGTTTTCCAGGACCCTCTGGATCCTTCTATTTCCTCATTCTCTGAGGCTTCTCACACCTAAAGTCTCAACAGGATGTCCTCCCCTGTGTGACCCACTTTCCTGGTAGGTAAAGTTTTTCATGGAGATGTACCCCTTGGACTAGTGTCTCGATATAAGTGAGTATATACCATTTAACTCTTTTTGCTTCTGGGTGAACTCACTCATTATTGTAATTTCTAGTTCAATCCATTTGTCTACAAATTTCGGGAATTCCTTGTTTTTAATAGCTGAGTAGTATTCCATAGTGTAAATGTACCACAGTTTCTTTATCCATTTTTCTACTGAGGGACATGTAGGCTGTTTCCATGTTCTGGCTATTATGAATAAGGCTGCTATGAACATGGTTGAGCATATGTCCCTGTTGTGTGGTAGTGCATCTTCTGAGTATATTCCAAGGAGTGGAATAGCTGGGTCTTGAGGAAGCCCTATTCCCATTTTTCTGAGAAAGCGCCAGATAGATTTCCAAAGTGGTTGTACTAGTTTTCATTCCCACCAGCAATGAAGGAGTGTTCCTCTCTCTCCACATCCTCGCCAGCATGTGGTGTCATTTGAGTTATTGATCTTAGCCATTCTGATGGGTGTAAGATGGGTGTAAGTGTTGTTTTGATTTGCATTTCTCTGATGACTAAGGAGGTCAAGCATTTCTTTAAGTGTTTCTCAGCCATTTGATATTCCTCTGTTGAGAATTCTCTGTTTAGATCTGAGCCCCATTTCTCTATTGAGTTATTTGGTTTGGTGGTGTTTAATTTCTTGAGTTCTTTATATATTTTGGATATTAGACCTTTGTCAGATGAAGGATTGGTGAAGATCTTTTCCCAGTCTGTAGGCTGTCGCTTTGTTCTCTTGACAGTATCACCTGCCTTACAGAAGCTTCTCAGCCTCATGAGGTCCCATTTATTAGTTGTTGACGTTAATGCCTGGGCTGTTGGTGTTCTGTTCAGGGAGTTGTCTCCTGTGCCTATGTGTTTCTGCCTCTTCCCCACTTTTTCCTCTAACTGGATTAATGTCTCTGGTTTTAGGTTTAAATCTCTGAAGAAAGAGATTGAAAATGACATCAGAAGATGGTGGGATCTACCTTGTTCATGGATCGGGAGAATTAACATAGTAAAAATGGCCATCTTACCAAAAGCAATTTACAGATTCAATGCAATCCCTATCAGAATACCTACAAAATATTTTGAAGATATTGAAAGAACAATTCTCAACTTCATATGGAGAAACAAAAAGCCCAGAATAGCAAAAACAATCCTATACAATAAAAGATCCTCTGGAGAAATCTCCATACCTGATCTCAAGCTGTACTATAGAGCAACAGTAATTAAAACAGCATGGTACTAGCACAGCGATAAGCTAGTGGATCAATGGAATCGAACTGAAGACCCAGAGATGAATCCACACACATTTGGTCACTTGATTTTTGACAAAGAAGCCAAATCCATTCAATGGAAAAACGATAGCATCTTCAACAAATGGTGCTGGTCTAACTGGATGTCTACATGTAGAAAAATGCAATTAGACCCCTATTTGTCACCATGCACAAAACTCAAGTCCAAGTGGATTAAAGACCTCAACCTAAAACCATTTCATATATTTGTAATGAGTGTCTCAAAGGAAATGTTCCAGGGAGGAGAGTGTGGTGGATTATTTCTATAAAACAGTGTTTGTTTCTCTTAGCTTATTTCTTAACCCAGCTATCATACAAATAACTGAGACTCCTTTATAATACAAGGCTTTACAACACAATCTGAGCAGTTTAGTGTTCTTAACCTTTCATCTATTTTGTCTTACTCTGAGCAAACATCCCAGCGATACTTGCACTTTTGTAGCTTTCCTAGGCTCCAGCTCTTTCCTCTTCTTCCATGGGCCTCTCTTGGTGGCCCACTCCTCTGCCTTCTCCCCCTAACTCCTCCTCCCCTGGCTGGCAAGAAGTCCAGACTTATTCTCTCCCATGTTAATTGATTGGCTGTAAACTGCTTTATTGACATAACAGGGGGACAATTGGGGAGCAGAGTTTACAGGACATTTAGACAGGAAATCAGAATTTAAACTACACAATAACCTTTTGCCTACAGGGGAGAGTATGGTGGTCTCTTTGAGAATGGCTGCATAGAATCAGAAACTGAATATTTGGTCCCTTCTTGGTGAAACTGTTTGGAATGGATGAGAAAGTATGGCTTTGTTGAAGCAGGTGTGTCATTAAAAGTGGGCTTTGAAATCTGTGGACAAATGGATGGGACTAGAAATGATCGTACTGAATGAGTTAACCCAGAAGCAGAAAGACTCACGTGGTATATACTAACTTATAATTGGGCACTAGCCCAAAAGGCATGTCCCATGAAGGTCTTCACTTACCAAGAGAATGGGATAGATGTGAGGACATCCCCCTGGGACTCTAGGTAAGAGGAATATATGATATGGGGAAACAGAAGGACCCAGAGGGTCCTAGAAACCTACAAGAAGAACATGTGACAGATGGATCGGAGCCCGGGGGGGGGGGGTCTGCTCAAACTATTACACTAACCAAGGACATATAAGTAGTAAACATCCAACCCCTACTCTGATCTAGCCAATGGATGGGGCATGAGTGGGAACTCACTCTGACATGCTCCATATTTGACCACCTCCCCTTGGTGGGTAGGCCTGGTGGCACTCAAAGAAAGAATAAGCAGGCTACAGAGATGAGACTTGGTATCTATGACCACATAGTGGGGGAGGAGGTCTCCCTTGGTCATAGACTTAGGGGAGAGGGATAGGGTAAATGAGGGGGGGAGGGGGGAAGGGAGGGAGGGAGGGAGGGGAGGATACAAGTGATAGGATAACAATTGAGTTGTAATCTGAATAAATTAATTAAATAAAAATAAAAAATTTAAAAAGCCAGAAAAAAAAAAAAAAAGAGTGGGCTTTGAGTTTTCCAAAATTTCATATTATTCCCAACCTCTCCTTCCCTCCCTCTCTTCTCCCCCCAACACCATTGTCTCTCTCTTTGTCTCTCTTTTTGTTCTGTCACTCTTACTTTTGCTCTACTTTGTGGTTATGTCACAAGATGTAATATCTCTGATGATCCTGCTGCCATACCTTTGCTCACAATCATGGACTCTAACCTTCTGAAACCATAAGCCACATCAATGCTTTACCATAAGGTATCTTGGTTACATGCACATTTTAAAAGTTTATTTGTCCTCTCTTTAGTAATTCTCAAAATATTGAGAAGAATATAAGCAATTTCTATCATGAATTTTGTGTGTCAGCATGTTCTCTCTGGAGGAACAAGGGAGAGAAAAAATTTTCCAGAGAAGAAAGAAGAGTTGTTGCCACACAAAATAAAACAAAACAAAATCAAATCCAAAACTATAGAACTTCTTTCATGTGATGAAAGTGTATCAGCCAGCAACCCACAAAATCATATGAAAGTGTAATTTATTTTAAAAAAAAGCAAGAATGTAATCCAATCCACATTATTTCTATACGATAATGGTACTGCATAAATAATTTGTTAATATATTAAAAACCAAAAAGACAAAAATACTAAAAATAGCTACCACCGCAACAATTCAACAAACATTTCATCTCAAAACTTCAAGCTGTGGTGGCAGCAACAAACAGTGAAGAGGATTGTTAGCAGACAGTTAAAAATTGCAGCTTGGATCTTATGAGCTAAAAATGAACATTATAATGTGTTTCATTCAGTTCTCATGGTTATGCAAAGTAAAACCTATGGTAGATGCACCAAAGGCATCAGAAATAAAGCAACACTTGGCGCTCTGCAAACATTCAAACCATATGTAACACAAAGAAGAAGAACGTCTAAGTGATCTGAAGCAATGCCCTGAACAACAGTAGGCAGTCTGTTTCCAGAAGTACGTGCTTTCAATTCGAATGGATAAACTGATACTACCTGAGCGAGATGAGGACTATTTTCAAAGAACACTTTCTCACTTTCTTGAAGCATAAAATGAATAAAGAAACAGGTTAAACAGCATTTCATAATAAATGAATCTAATCCTGTTCTCTGACTATTTACAATAATAAATCCTTGTCTGTGGCTGGCTTTAAGGGATTTTAAAACACTTATTCCGGTTACAGCCAGATCATAGCCCCGCCCTCCTCTCCTCTGGGTCTTGCCCTTTGTCCTTCTCTCTTTCCCCATGCCCCTCCTCTACTCCTCAGGAAAAGGGAGCCCCTGCTCTAAGAACCCACCCAGCACATCAAGTTGCACCAGGACTGAGTGTATCCTGTTCTCCTGTGAACTGGTGTTATTAGAGCATGGCTTCTTCAGTCTTCATGATCCCTTCTATTAGGATTTGCAGCTAAAGACATCCCCACATCCTCCCAGGAGCCTAGCCTGTCATAGCTCTCCAGCTTGTCACGGAGAGGCCTGCATCCATGGTTTCTCTTCTCTCTGCAAGCCCTCTGTTCTACTGCCCTTGCTCTCCCCAGGTCTGGTCTTCACCAGCACTTCTCACAGAATTGCTTCTCCTATACTGTTCCCTGTCTTTAACCTCTTCCACTGTCTATTTCTCTGTTTCTCCTTCTGAGTGAGATTTAAGCATCCTACTTTGGGTCCTCCTTTTAACTTATTTTCTTGGGGTTTGTGAATTGTAGCATTTATTTTGGTTTGTGTTTCTTGCTTGCATGTATGTCTGTGTACCACATGTATGCCTATATAGACCAAAAGAAGGCACCTTACTTTTCATATCTAGATTTACAAATGGTTGAGTGTCAATTATGACACTGTGAATCAAACCCAGTTCCTCCACAAGAGCAGTGAGTGATCTTAACTGTGGAGCCATCTTTCCAGCCCGTTGATAATTACACTAAATGACAATGAAGTATCAAATACAAACATATAGTATAGCAAACAGATAAAAATCCAATCATATACTGCATTCAAGAGATGGATGGTAAGGACTTTAAGCAGAAGATGAATGATGGAAGTTCTTTTAGATTGTTACCAAGAAAGAAACGGCATGTATATATCTACAGCATACAAAATCACGTGTAGGAGGCACGTGTAGGATGTGACCTCTAAAGAAATCCAGTAGGTGATGGTCAGAGTAAGAGGGGGTTCAGTCTCAAAAGAAGGAAGTGAAACATTAGAGTGAGGCTCATGGCAGTTTCCTGTTTCCTTCTCTACGTGGTAGATGCTTCTTCAGTGAGCCATTAAATTTTGAAGTACCGAGCATTTCAAAAACAAAAGTGAGTAAAGAAAGACTAAAAGCAAAAATCGGACAAGACAAAACCACGTCCACACCATCTCACAGTTCCCACACACATCAGTGCTCTCTTAGTACAGTCTGCAAAGAGCAGTCTCCTCCCTCTCCTTCCCCTAGAATCTAGGGCTTAGATCCAAGTCATGATATGTTTGAGGTACACTGGGTGAAGTGTCCCTGTCCTTCCTAACCTACATAAGATATTCTCTGATTGGCTTTACTAAAAATCTGAAGGTGAATTAGCTGGGGAGGAAGTAGGAGGTGAGACTTCCTTGGAGGGAGATAAGAACTGCGTGAAGAAGGAATTGAAAAGCCTTTGCCCAGAAGACATGAGAGAAGATGGAAATGACTATTGGCCAGGAAGGTTTAGCTAGCCACTTGGCTGGATGCGGATAGGTGTTCAGGACAACTTAGATAAACTTGTTGTGTATCTCTCCACCTAAGGCCTAAGCTTTGAAATATTAAAAGGTTTTGGTGTCTTTATTTTTATGGTTGAATGGTCACAAAGTCTTAAAACAGTGACAGACTCCACAGTAGCCATAACCTTCATCACATGTCTTTTTGTTTCCAGGCACAGTCTTCCTGTTAGGTCAAGTTGATGCTAAAGTCAACATCCAGCATTCTCACCCTCCTGAGTGCTAGGATTCCAGGAATGTGCCAGTGTCCCCAGCTTTCAATGACTTTTTAAACCTTCAGTCTCTGCCCTCCATGGCATAAAACTCATTAAGCCAGGACCCTCAGAACTCGAAGTGGAGATCTGAGTGCTCTTCCTGCTGGATCCAGTCACTGGGTCACATGCTGAATTCTTTCTTGTACTATCCTTGCTGTGTGGCTTCTCAGAACCTCATATAAAGTTCTCCTGCATCCTTGTGTCCCTTTCATCCCCCAATGTGTTTCCTGCTCTCCTTATTAGACCTCCTCCCCACCTGCCATAGAATGACTTTTCTTACAGCCAACTTTCCCCCCTTTTTCAGATTTCCTGGGACACCTTTATGCAGAAGCCATCTTAGTCTGTTTCCTTGTTTCTCTCAGCTGCCTGGAATGCCCTTCTAATGGCCATCCAGATTTTATCTCACATGTGGGAGTAATATTTCACATGATAAGACTGCAGCTCATTTCCCAACTCATTCCTCCTCTAGAAGCCATACTCCTGTTGACGGGAGGATCACTGCTGTGCCCATGCATCCAACAGAAAGTCTGCCCTGTCCCAGAACTGTCCAACCTCTACTCCTTATTCCCGAGATCTCTGAAATTTCTACACACACACACACACACACACACACACACACACACACACACACACAGCTATTACCTTCCCATCATCGTTATATGTTAGCAGGCTCCCAAATTTTCACTTATATCCCCATCACTCTGAGCATTGTTGCCCCTTCACTTTAACATCTGGCCTATTGCTTTGCTCACATTATTGCTTGACCCAGCACAACACAAACTGCTCAATCTCTACTCAGAATCATTATGATTTTTTTCCTGACCACCCCAGGTAATGGAGATCATCATGGCTCTAATGGGTCATATCTACACTTATCTGCCAATCTTTTCTGGTCTCGACAACAAATTCCAGCCAACAGAAGTGCTCAGGGAGGCAGGAGCACAGTGTAGCTCTCTCATGCTCACCCTTTGCCTGAGAAATCTTTTGTGCCACTTTATATGTCATCATTAGTGACCTGAAGTATGACCCCTCTTTCTCGGTAACCCATAGTGGTCTGTATTTACTCCCTAATGCATATAGCGCACACTGTGTCTATTATTGACTTAGGCAAAGTCATAAGACTTTTTCAATCGAAGGAAATCATGAAGTGACAGGAGACTGCCTCACACTTCTGCACTTCCCGAGCTCTGTGTCCAAGTACGTCTCTTCTCTCAAAATCTAGAAATAAACCATAGGATTATGGCTTGGACCTCTCAACGATCCAAGAAATTCTGTTTGTTCTCTGAGCCTCCACCCTTAAGAATGAGGAAATCATTCAGAAGAAATCTTTCGGGAAGTTAACTGTGTTTCCTTCAATATCAACAGAAGTGTGCTTGCCATGTGCAAACACTTGAAAACCTTTCAGGTCGGAACTCTTTGGTCATGCAGAACCAAATGGTTTCTTCAGACATAAATATTCAATCATTAGAAAGAGCTATCTTGGCTTATTTAAAATAGTTTAAGTTATGCAATTTTTAGGAACATGATCTCTATGCTATGTTCTCATACACCCTACACAAGCTACCATTCTTGACCCAGACTCAAAAGGAACTGGAGCTTTGCAGAATTGCTTTGAGAGAGAGGTAAACTGGGCGTGGTGGCACACAACTTTAATCCCAACACTCAGGAGGCAGAGGCAGGTAGATCGATGTGAGTTCAAGGCCAACCTGGTCTACAAAGCGAGTCCAGGACACCCAAGGCTACACAGAGAAAGCATGTCTCGAAAGACCAAAAAACAAAAAAGAGAAAGAGGCAAATTGGAAAAGCTGTAAAACCATTAGGAAATGCTCCTTGACTCACAGTGGAGCACTTTTGACTGTGTGTGCTCAGAAAAGAATGATCTGGAATGGATTGATTCTGTGGAGAGATACATTTAGACAGCATGTTTTTAAGAGACAGACAAGAGGGGCCCACCATCTGGGAGGGCAGTTTGTCTACATGAATCCAGCCTAAGGTGAGACGCTCCAGTTCTTCCTGTACGAAAAAGAGCGCTTCTTCATTCAGGGCAGGAAAAGTCAGGGCCTCCTTTCTGTAGAGGAATGATTAAATGTGTAATGTAGTATTCTTCTCTGACCTGCCAAGAGGAAACAACTTGTCACAATTTTCTATAGGTTTCCGTCCTACTCTCTCATAATATAACTAAGTGAAGCCCTCACAGCACCTAGATGAATGACTCTCATCTTTCTCCCTGCTCTCAGTGTTTCACAACCTTAATGTTCTAGTGTACTGTGTAAAGGAGCAGATGCTGAGATGAACCTGTGATGTCTGTCTTGGCACATCCTGGCCTTAGACTCTTTGCTGAAGCATCCAGAAGGTCTCCAGAAGAGTCTAATGATGTTTCAATAATTTACATGAAAGCTTAAAAGAGTAGGTGCTTAGACCAGGACCCAAAATGAATTGAGTCTTCATTTTCCTTTTAGCGTTAGTCAACATGCCTGTCTCCATGCCTCATGCCTGCCTATCACCCTGTCTGCCTTCTGGCCCGCCCTCTTTTCTTTCATGGGATGTCTCACTCTGTGTGTGAGGTGTTATGAACTTGTAGGAAACCTCCAGCCTCAGTTTACCAGTAACTGGAATTATCAGCATTAGCCGCCACTAGAATGAGAATTTCTAACTATCACATTAAAGCAAATAGTTCAAGCACTGTGAAAAGCAACCAAATACAGAGTCATCAAATACAAGGTATCCAGGTCTTGACCCCCACGGTTCTTTCAATCTGCTGATGAATATGGACACAGACCCTGGATAAGTTCTCAGAGAATCATGGGAAGCAAATGGGAAGAAACAGCCTCAGATCAGAAAGAAGTTTTGTCTCTTTACCAGGGATCCACACAAGACACCACATGTCTCGATGCCTTTGTTTGTGTTCTTTTTGGCTGACTTGAGGAACTTCTCACACAAATCCTAAGGATCACTTGACACAGGTCTCTGAGTTTCTTTTCTTCTTCTTCTTTTTAAATTTATTTGTTATTATGTATACAGTGCTTTGCCTGCGTGTACACCTGCAGGCCAGAAGAGGGCACCAGATCACATTATAGATGGTTGTGAGCCACCATGTGGTTGCTGGAATTGAACTCAGGACCTTTGGAAGAGCAGGCAGTGCTCTTAACCTCTGAGCTAGCTCTCCAGCACCCGAGTTTCTTAACTACAATGGAAAAGAGAAAAGTCTGAGGCGACAAAGCTCAGAGTCCACGAGCGGAGCTCAGTGTGGCAGCCTGGGGAAAAAAATGCCTCCCTCCCCAGGATGAAAGGTACCACAGAGTGAACATGGTGTTTTTCTTCAAGCACTGGCTGCAGCGGGCTGGGAGCTGGGATCACGGACTTTACTGTCAGCTTGAGTGGATGGAGCAGTATTTCTGGATGTGACTGTGAGTTGATTGCAAATAATAAAAATGATTCTCATTTCACATCTCTGCATTATGTCATAAAATTATCTGAGACTCTGCCTTTCAAAGAAAAACAGCTAACAACACAGACTTTAGGACCGGAAATGATTCAGTACTTTCATAATGTGCTTAACTTAATTCTCTGAGTCTCTACAAGGCTCTTCTAATATGAGGGTCTGAAGTCCAGCAAGTTTTGAGAAAACTAACATGGCACAACCCACTTTAAAGGCCATTTTTTAAAGACATTCAGGGCAACAAAACAAAAAAAGACAGCCCTCGTCTGTGTGGGTCTGTTAACACAACAGAGTAAGAGGATCCATGTACGTGAAAGACTAAAGGTATGCACATGGCGCTGGTGGCTCAGTGCTCAGACTTCAGAAACTGTCCACCGGCACTGCCTTACCTTACTGGGGAGCTCCAGTCTTACTCCTGCATCTTAACACTTCTACACAAGACTTTTCCATGTCAGGAACCTCTGGGGACATACCTGGTCTTTTCAGTGTGCCACATTCCACAGGAAACTGGGCAGATGATGTCCTTGGGACGATATCCTCTGAGGCTTCCGTCTGCTGAAGATGTTGGCCTGGAGGTTTCCATTTGTACTGAAGGAGGTTCAGGTCCTTAGGGTGTTAGTGGTGTATTGGGGCTGACCTCCCCACCTTTGTTTTCTTCAGTGTTGTCCACCCCCATGCATAAAAGAGTGCCCCAATTAGAACATGCAGCTTTTTAAAAGATGTCTCTGATGTCCTCACAGAAGGCCCACTGCTGTTCTAGTTCTGTTTTGTTTTGTTTTGTTTTGTTTTTTCTTCTTTTTCCACAGGAAGAGCAAAGGCTTTAGGCTAATAATTCAAATCTCAGAAAGGAAGTCTTGTCAGCATAGAGGTGAAAAAAGTGTACTTCTCTCCAGGTTTCCACATAAGTTCCATAACCCTGGTGCAGTGGCAAACTGCCAACACTGTCATACTCAGTGGTTGTATGGCTCTTATAATGCCTAAGTCTCAGCCTACCAGCACAGACCCGACCCCACTTTGTGTGTGTGTGCCTGTGTGTGTGTGTGCGGTAGGGGTTGGGGGGGGAGGGACATGGCTTGTACAAGTCCAAGTGCATTTTTATTTTACTGACTGGGGTGCATATTTGTTGATTCACAGACTCCACAGGAACAGGCTGAGAAACTGGCACAGAATCCCCCTGTCTCCACGTTCTTTGAACTGACCTTCTCAGCCTTCTTAATTGATAGTGTATTTGTTTAAGGAATTCTTCTTCAGTGCCTCAGCCCTCTTAAAATTTTTACTTATAGTCTGCAATATAAAAAACCATAAAGGAGAATCAGAGCAGTTCTAATGTCAGAGAAGATTGAAAGAAAACAAGTTGCCAGAGGCAGCAATAGCTCTTGCACAGATTAAACCCCATTCCCAGCCATCCCCCTCCTCAGTACTACTGTGCTGAGGCAGCATCAGCTACACTTCCACCTAGTGTCAGGATCTGTGGCTTTTCTTGCAGTAGCCCTGCTCTGCTCTGGAGATATTTGGTCAGACACCTAGACAGCAAAGACCCACCTTGAGGAAGTTTGATCTATTGGCAGCACTGTTTCCATGGGTGGAGCCTATGTTGAGTTTTTCCACATACAGTCTAAAGAAACAGAGGAGAGTGACTAAGATGTACAGAAAAATTCCACACGCCTAAATGATGGCCTGAGAAAATTTGGCCTCTGCATGCAGGGTTTCAAAGGACCCTGGATTTTAAAGAGGTGCACCCTGAAATAATGGATTCCTTTCTATCCCAGTGCCTGGAGTGAGAAGTGTTCTCACTGTTCTATTAAAGTGACAAACATGAGCTATCAAGAAGAATTGCTAGACTAACATGGTGCATGCTTGTCATCCCTGCACTCAGGAGGCACCAGATAGAATTAGTATATGCACAGAGCCCTGAGGAATCAGGTCAAACTCCTGACCTTCACAACAGGAAAAAAAAAAAGGCTTTTGTCTCTGTCTTCCATTACCAATCACAATATGGACCTTTGCGCATACAGCACCTCAGTGTATTGTTTCTGAGCGGGACACAACCTCACCTCAGAGGTCATGGAGTAATGACAGAGGACACTGAGGCTGCTCAGAGCTAGGAGGAGGAGTGCTGCGGGCACCTCACGGGATGCTGTATCCCTGGATGTTGCTAAGCTGCTTCAACCCTCACCTCTATCTAAGAATCAAGAAAGGTTCATGACCCTGTCAGAAACTCTGCTTGAGAGGAAGGTGTGATCAGAAACTCTGTAGGACAAGATGATCTCAGGGAAGGCACATGAGACCCCGTTAAGAGTGCTTTGTCTTTGGGAGGAGGAGGAAATGAGAGGGAGATTTATTAGGATCTCAAGAGAATGCCTTCACTTTTCAGAATACCATCTGTGGAAAACAAAAAGACCCCTGTTCTCAGATTGTACAGCCAGGGAAATGAAACATGAAAAATGTCCTACTTGTGCAAATCTCTAAAGGTGAGCTTTCTCCTTCTCTGTGAAACAGGAAGACGATGTACATTCTCAGCACACACAGTGTTCTGAAGATCAGGGAAGTCATTTCCCAGTAAGCCCCTGTCTGGTGCCTGAGCTCCTCAGAGTCATGTGAACTTCTTTAGTGTCTGTTTCTTTAACTCAGGGATGTACATGACTGGGGAGATTTTCCCACCACTCGCTGCATGAAGCACCTAGCACTCCTCTCAATGAGGCTATCAGAGTCATTACCTGGTGACAGCTCTGCAATCCTTTATTTATCCTGTCTACCCAAGTATGATGATCAGCTTTGAAAAAAGCTTTACTGTGAGGAACCACAGTGCCTCCAGGTGCTCTACAGTCCTCTGATGACTGTGTAGCTACAGGGAAGGCTACCCTCTTTCTTATAAAACCCAAGAGGCTACAGAATGAAGGGAAGAAAGATCTAGGCTTGTCCACACATCAAAGGTATGCCTGTGACTGGCTGCCTAAGAGGAAATGGGGAAGGAAACAACTCAGCAATCTGCACACCCCCAGCATCCCCGCCCACCTGTCTTTTTAAACAGCTGGGCCTCACGGGGAAAGGATCATGAATGCAATCTCCCACTCATGAAATCTTTTTTTGTGTGTTATACCACCATCTTTGCTCCTCATGTCTTTGAATAGTAAGGAAAAGAATACTTACGAGTTTCCAGAAATCTGAATAGAGATGTTGTCAAATTCATTAGCTGTCAGCAAATGTGAAAGACATGTTCAGGAGAGCAGCATGAGTGAAGGAACATTCCCAGGAAAGGCGATAAAAACTGAAAATCCTCACATGAGAAATTTATGATACAGCATAAAGGCTTCTTCTTCTTGTCCACATTTACCCAGGTCAGCTGCCATCTTGAAGAAAAATTTTCTCAGGCTCATATAAGCAGCCCTGGAAAAACTGATGTTAATTTCGATGTTCGGCCTTAGAGCACATAAGATTTGGAACCGCTCTTGGGGAGGTAGACTGGCATCACTGTGTCTGCAGATCTTCTAAGACAAACAGAGAAGACAGAAAACATTAAAACCCATCTCCTGCCATCCTTCCATCCTGCTTTTTTCTTTTTTAGCCACCCTTGTGTGTGTGTGTATGTGTGTGCGTGTGTCCCAGCACTCACATGCAAGTACATTCATAATTGTGTGACAAACCACTCCCTAAGCTAATTAGAGCAAAGAAAACACCACTGGTGATTGAGCTCAATAAAGTTAGTGACCAATCTCAGCAAGAGATCCCATTACTACAGTAGAAGAGTCATAACTAGGGATATTTGTGTTTCTTTAATACGTCATGCAAAGATTTGTCAGGTAGCATTTAATTTAAGGACAGATCTTACAAATGCCAATTTATTGAGATTAACACAAGAAGACTTTACATTAGCTATGAGATTTTGGTCACATTGGAGGCTTGTGACAATTAGGGAGCACCTCAGCTGGGAGGAACCTCTATGCATGTCTTCCATAATGCAATCCCAGCTAGAATCAAAAGGCTCTGTTATTGGGTGCTCTTGGAAATTTAATTAGTACCTATGATGCTCAAGTCTTCATGAGCATTTGCGTAACAATGAGAAAGGGGAACTCAAATTCTCCTATTGAAGGACTTTGGGCTCTAAAGTTGATAAGGAACAGGAGGAAATAAACCTTTGTTAACTGTGAGCACCTTGCATCACAGCACTGCACAAGCCTGTCTTGAATGTTTACTGGTAATCAGAGTGTTTGAAGGCTGAATTGCAATGTATTCTAAAGACTAACTAGTCACAGTATTGACTTCTTTATTCTGATCTCACTGACAATGTAAAGAAAAATTGATAAAAAACCACTTGGGCCGGGCGTGGTGGCGCACGCCTTTAATTCCAGCACTTGGGAGGCAGAGGCAGACAGATCACTGTGAGTTCGAGGCCAGCCTGGTCTACAAAGTGAGTCCCTGTCTCGAAACAAAACAAAACAAAACAAAACAACAACAACAAAAAACCCCACTTGGGTTCACTAGTTTAAACAAGGAATAAAACACTAACCTTTTACATTTCCCAGGTGTGATTTCATGCAAATTCCCTTTATTGGCCACTGCAATGAGACTTATCACATTTCTTGTTCTAGTTATGTCATGTCCTTTAATATCTGGACACATCTTGTGGTCTGATGGCCTGAGTATCACAAGGTTCCCTCCTGTCACTATACAAATAAGTAGTTACAAAAAGAGATCCTTCTCAGTAAATTACTGTTAATTTATTGTAATGTATGCACAACTAAAATGATGACCAGTATGGCCAGCGAGTTACAGGCTCTTAATCCTTCAGATCAGTGACAGTGGCAGGATGGTACTCAAAACCTCCATTGCAGAGTGAACAGTTAAAAACATTTTAAATTCAATAAACTGGATTAAATCAACGCTTTCTCCCTAAGGATTAACATGAAGATACACTCAAGATAGCAATGGCTGCAAGGATATGAAGGACCAGAGAGAGCTCTAAGGAGCCAGAGAGACCCATGGAGGCACAAGAAGAGACAGTGCCACAGCTGGTCAGTCTGCAGAGCGCACAGCACGTCCAAAGCAATGAACAGTGGCAATTGGTATTGGAATATGATTCTATAACGTGGCCATGGTGGTGTCCTTGGTCCTTGTCTCAGCCAGAACCCATGTGGAAGTCCATGGTCTCTCAGACCCTACATCAAAATAACTAGTCTAGACAGGAAGCATTGGAGACAGTCCTTAAAGTTGTGAAGAAGGTGCTGAAGTGTAGCTCTCTGGGGATGATGGTCCCTGGCTGGGGGTCAGGGTAGGCAAGGACTCAGTTTTATGTAAGGACTGAGAGATGAACAGCACACATTGAACATGATAGGGTTTTTAAAAATTAATTAATTAATTAATTAATTTATTTATTGTGTGTGAATGTGACCTAGGAGTATTGGAAAACAAGGGTAATATGCATTGTATGAAAATTCAACATAATCAAAAAATACACTGATTTTTAACATGAAGAAAACATTCCTTAAATAGAAGCAGGGTTTTTTATGTAGGACAAGTTTTCCAGGAACTCATTGTGCAACAAATAGTGCTAGCCGTGGACTAGTGGTGACCCAGGCTCAAGGTGCTCAGCTGGCACCTCTGAACAAGCAGTCCTGGCACTAACACTAGAGTTAGACACTTTTTATGGAGGACCAGAGCAGTGAACAGTTTCTCCTGTGTCCTAGAAATGAAACACAGTCCCATTTCTCTGTCATGAAGGCCCAGTTCTAACTGTAAACCCCATGTCCCAGGAGGGTGACACACTGAGCCCTGAGTAGCACACAGCTGCCTATCCAGCCCTGTCAGCCAAGGCAACCCTGCTCATGGAGGGTTGGTAGATGTGGCAGGCAGTTCTTCTCCCATCCCAACTCACTGCAGAACAGTACTAATATTCAAATGCTAATGTGGAGCCAGAGTGGAGGGTGGCTGCCACAGTGAAGCCTCTTGTCTCAGTGCTCCTGTCTACACCACCAGCTCTGTCTCTGCTTCTGTGGAAAAGCTCTCAGGAACTACCTGAGTGCTTCCTTTGCACTGCTCACCCCGCCCCCAAACACTCAATATCTCAGTGAACACAGAGCCCAGCCTGTCTGGTCTGTTATTCCACTGTGGAATGTGAAGATCCATTTAGTGAGAGAGGAAATGCTCTGTCCAAAATCATAAGCCCAGATATATCAGGGCTAAGACTGATGTTATGGCACCAGATTCTAGTTCAGTACTTCCACACTGACTGAACTTCTCAATGTATATGGGAAAATTGAATGGAAGAATTTTTATTTTTTGAGATATGGTTTCTCTTTGTAGCCTTGACTGCCTTCCCTGGACTACCTTTGTAGAGACCAGGCTGGTCTTGAACAACTCACAGCAATCTATGTGCCTCTGGATCTGGAGTGCAGGAAGAAAATTTTAAATTTCTTTCCTTACCGGAAATTGTAGTGAGGGAAATATGACCACAGTAATGAGAGTCAGGTAAAGGGGTATGCAAACTTTTAGGTGTCAGAAACAAACAAAACCCATCATGTCCATGATCAGAGAGGTTTCAAACTGAAGGAAACTAGTTTTGACAGCCTCATAAGGAGCCTAAGATCCCTCAGTTTCTGATTGGCTAGGAGGTAGAACGGTTTCATAAAGCTACAATTGTAGCCTTCCCAGGACTTCCTGGAAAAAAAAAAACCACTTATAAATTAGGGATGCAGAGCTGACTTGTAGTGGGCTATCTGCTCTCCATAGCTCTAGAATTCCTTACAGTTACATTTGTCCTGTGTCTAGTGAAGAAAACGACTGTGATGATGAGACAGCAGCTTCAGGTTGAGAGCCAATCCTGCAGAGACTCAGGGTCACCATGATTTCTACAATTCATGAGTTCTCCAAAGTTCAGAGCAGAATAAAGGCCTCAGTACTGTCCCTCAGCCCCATGAGCCCTTCAGCAGCATGTGCTCCAGAAGAAATGTTTTTTTTTTTTTTTTTTTTTTTTCAAGAATAATTTTGACTGTGTGGCCAGAGCTGGCTTAGAATTCACAAGTCTTCCTAGAGTTGCCACGGACTAGCACCAAAGTTTCTGCTTCGGCCGCCTGGGTGCTGACATTTCACCCTTGAGGTGAAACAACTCAGCCTAGATTTGTTACTACACTGTATTTATACAATGTCCACTTTTGTGATTGTCAAGCCTCCGCTGTGATTAAGACTCAGGAGAGAAACACAAACAGCAAAAGTGTCTTTCCTGATAAGCTAATCCTCCTACTCACACCTGTGCCAGCCTCAGTTTACTTCCTGGTCTATTAACTTACCTCCATTTTCACTAAATCCTCCTCTGTGTGCCCTGTGCTAAGCAGTTTCTAATTGTGTTCTCTATATTTATTTTTCAATAAAATCTTCTCATTCCCTTCAGCAACTAACTAGTGCCAATCTTTCTGAGTTACCATGTTTCACACCTCTATGTTCTGTGCTCCCCCATCTTTCACTCTTCTACTTTCACTCCTTGCCCACTCCTGTTTCATTTTTGTATTTTCTTCGCTGTCTCCAGGTTCAGGGAGCCCGGCCTTTTTGTAAATAGCCCCAAAATGACCTTCCCACAGCTTCAGCCGCTTTACTGTTGTCCTCTGTTCTCTCATGTGATCTTTAATGTGACAGAAGACTCCAAACATTGCAAATGCTAATTTTAAATTTTCATTGGTTTTATTGTATTTCTTGAGTCTTATACACTCAATGGTATTATATACTCAGTCTGTCCTTGAAGTCACTGTCTAGTCAGAGACTGGCACGATCTCCTTGAGTCCCCTGACTCTGGCCTCCAAGGACTGACTTTACAGGGGTATGCCAACATGCTCTGACTAATCACATGAGCTGTTTGTTTGGAGTGTTGGTCAGGGTTGTGTAGCTTACCAAAAATGGGTGACAACCTCCTCCATCATTAAGGTATCTGTCTTTGTTGACCCAGTGTGCAGAACCAGAAAGAGCACAGCTGCTCCTGTGCCCTTGACTGTAAATAACACTCCTGCTCTGTCAAGAAGACTTTTCTCAACCCCACAGCAGCAGAGATCACACGTGTACAGGTATGGAGGAGGAAGAAATACCTGCCTGGCTGGAAAATATGTGCGAATCTCAGCTGCTGAATGAACAGTTATTGAGTCCCCTCAGAACTCAACACTACCGTGGAACAGCACCAACTATCACGTACTACTGCAGAAAACCATGTTGAGGGAAGCTTCCTGGGACTCAGTTCTGTCTTCATACCAAGCTCTCTTTCTGTTTCAGTAAAAACTGTTCCATGACTTCTTTCATTTCCTTCTCTGTGCTGAGATCCTAAACACTAAATACCCATGGGAGCCCTACACCATGTCAGACTTTATATCACCAAGAAAGGTGAATATACATTTAGTGAGTAGGTGAGTAAATGCTCAGTCCAAAGTCACAACCCTAGGACATGTCAAAGCCAAGACTACATAGGACACCATCCTATCATTAAGTACCTTCCCTTTAATCCCATTTCACCTTGATGCTTCCCAATTTAGGGAGCTATCCAATTAGGTAAACATTACATTTTCTTTTCCTACCTGACATTGTCTAGAAAAGAGTACCAGTAAAGGTATACAGTCTGGATCAAGAGATAAGAAAAAGACTTGTTAGCTCTCACAGGAAAAAGTCAGGTGTGTTCAGGATGAGAGGCACTAGACACTGAAGCAAGTTTGTTTACTTGGCACCATGGAAACGTCAAGATTCTATCAGTTGCTGATTGGCTAGAGGGAGAATGATGTCATGGAACTGGTGAAAGGCAATACAAATCTCAGGAGCCACGTGTAAAATGGGACATAGTGGAAACCCTGCTGGAAAAAATAGACTAGAACAGCCCTACAGGGCTGCGAGCAGGGCAGCCGAAAGAACAAAATCCAGAGACGACCATTACTGTTTCTCTTTCTTACACTCAACGCTCTGTCCCAGAGTCTTTTTGCAAGTCCCAGCATCTATACCAATCCGCAGCTGCGTGCAGTCTCTCAGAGGACATCTATGTTGGGCTAATATCCATTTACATTTGAGTATATACATTGTGTGTCTTTCTGGGTCTGGTTTACCTCACTCAGGATGATCTTTTCCGGTTCCATCCATTTGCCTGAATTTTTAAAGATTTCATTGTCTTTAATAGCCGAGTAGTATTCCATTGTGTAAATATACCACAGTTTCTTTATCCATTCTTCAGTTGAGGGACATCTAGGTTGTTTCCAGATTCTGGCTATTATGAATAAAGATGATATGAATATAGTTGAGCAAATGTCCTGCTACATGGTGGAACATCCTTTGGATATATGCTCAGGAGTGGTATAGCTGGCTCTTGAGGTAAAGCTATTCTTAGTTTTCTGAGAAAGCACCAGATTAATTTCCAAAATGTTTGTACAAGTTTGCATTTGCACTCTTTCCCACCAATAGAGGAGTGTTGTGCTTTCTCCACGTCCTCATGAGTATGTGCTGTTACTTGAGTTTTTTTAATTTAATATAATTTATTCATCTTGCATCCTTATTTTTAACCTCTTTCTTGTATCTTCCCATTCCCACCCTTACTCTCTCTTCCATCCTATTGCTCTTCCCTAAACCTCAGATGCAGGGGTCATCCTCTCCAACCATCTGAGGACAGCCTATCAGGTCTCATTTCGATAGCCTGCATCCCCTTTCTCTGTGTGCCCAAAGGGCCTCCCTGCTAAGGGGAGGTGATCAAATCTCAGAACACAGAGCTCATGTCAGAGGCAGTTCTTGCTTCCCTCACAAACTTGGAGAAGAAACTGTCTAGTGGCTATATCTGTCCGGTGTGTGGGGAGTGCAAACTTGTAAATTCAGCTGAGTTTTTTATCTTAGTCATTCAAATAGGTGTAAGGTGGCTTGTTAGAATCATTTGATTGGCATTTTCCTCATACTCATTGGTATTTTCTTTAAGATTTTTCTGGCCATTTGATACTTCTCTGTTGAGAATTTTCTTTTTATCTCTGTACCCCATTTTTAAAATTGGATAATTTGGTTTTGTGGTGTTTGGTTTCTTAGGTTCTTTATATATTTTGGAATTTAGCTCTTTGTCAGACGAAGGATTGGTGAAAAACTTTTGCCAGCCTGTAGGCTGTCTTTTTGTTCTTTCACAGTGTCCTTTGCCTTACAGAAGCTTTTCAGTTTCATGAGGCCCCATTTATTAGTTGTTGATGTTAGAGCCTGAGCTGTTGGTGTTCTGCTCAGGAAGTTGTTTCCTGTGCCAATAAGTTCAAAATTTGTCCCCACTTTTTCTTCTGACATATTTAATGTGTCTAGTTCTATGTTTATGTCTTTAATCCACTTGGACTTTAGTTTCATGCATGATGATAAATATGGATCTAATAGCTGAGTAGGATTCCATGGTATAAATGTACCACAGTTTCTTTATCCATTCTTCTACTGAGGGACACATAGGCTGTTTCCAGGTTCTGGCTATTATGAATAAGGCAGCTATGAACATGGTTGATCAAATGTTCTTGTTGTGTGCTGGAGCATCTTCCAAGGAGTGGAATAGCTGGGTCTTGAGGAAGCCTTATTCCCAGTTTTCTGAAATAGCGCCAGATAGATTTCCAAAGTGGCTGTACTAGATTGCATTCCCACCAGCAATGAAGAAGTGTTCCTCTCTCTCTATATCCTCACCAGCATGTGGTGTCGCTTGAACTTTTGATCTTAGCCATTCTGATGGGTGTAAGATGGAATCTCAGAGTTGTTTTGATTTGCATTTCCCTGATGACTAAGGAGGTTGCTACTCAGCTATTAAAAACAAAGAATTCCCAAAATTTGTGTACAAATGGATTGAACTAGAAATGATCATAATGAATGAGTTAACCCAGAAGCAGAAAGAGTCAAATGGCATATACTCACTTATATCTAGACATTAGCCCAAGGGGCATGTCCCATGAAAGTCTTCACTTACCAGGAAACTGGGACAGAGGGGAGGACATCCTATTGGGACTCTAGGTGAGCGAAGCATGGGAGAATGAGGAAATAAAAGGATCCAGAGGGTCCTAGAAACCTAGAAGAAGAACATTATGACAGGCAGATCTGGGCCCAGGGGTCCTGCTCAAACTATGGTACCAGCCAAGGATAATACTTGCAGTAAACTTCAAACCCCTACCCAGATCTAACCAATTGACATGACATTATTCACAGACGAGTGGAGAGTGGGGTCTGACTCTCACACGAACTCTTGTGCCCCGTATTTGACCATGTCTCCTGGATGGGAGGCTGGGTGGCACTCAGAGGAAGGATAGCAGGCTACCAAGAAGAGGCATGATACCCTATGAGCATATACATGGGGAGGAGGTTCCCCCCTCTGTCACAGTCATAGGGGAGGGGAGTAAGGGGAAAATGGGAGCGAGGAAGGAACGGGAGGATACAAGGGATGGGATAACAATTGAGATGTAACATGACTAAATTAATAAAATAAATAAATAAATATGGATCTATTTGCATTTCCCTGAGTTCTTTCTCTGCCCATGGCGTCACTGTAGCAGTTCTCTTCTCAGGGATCTTTCAGCATGCTCCCCTCCTGCCTGGCTTACATGTTTCACAAATATTGAGCCAACAGAGATAGAAAATTCAGCATAAATATGTAGCGCATGTCACGAAGTCCTATCGTTAGACCTACTCTCAACCTCTCTGACCATCAAAAACCACCAAACCTGTTATCACCAGAGAGATCATAGTGGAAGAGGTCAGCATAAGAACACAAGCAACAATTCCTGGGCCATCTGACATCACCAGAAACCAACAGCCCTACCACAGCAAGCCCAGAAGATATTTTCACACCTGACAGAGCTTATGAAAATGACAGAGGCTTTAAAGGAAAAAATATATATATTCCCTGAACTAAAACAGGAATATACAAAGAAAGAGGTGAAAGAATTGAACAAACCGCTTAAACAAATTAATAAAGACAGGAAACTACAATCAGAAAGGAGAAGGAAATATATAAAAGGCTTCAACGTAAAAATAGAGATAGAAGTAATGAAGAAAGACTATCTTCAACAGTCATGGAAATGTAAAACCTAGGGAAGCAGACAGGAACTACAGACACAAATATCATCAACAGAACACAGGAGATGGATGAGAGAATCTCGGAGGTAGATGATATGATTAAAGAAACCAACTCCCATTGATAATAACCCTCTGTAGCCCAAGAAAGCAAGCAAAAACCTACCCTACTCCCTTAAAGGAAATAGTGTGTTGTTCTCCTAAGATTTGTTCAGGCTGATTTGGTATGAATAATACCTTTATAGAGGCCCAAATAAATTGTGGAAATGGTTAAACAAGGTAGGAATAGCATTTGTGATCCAGCTTCTAAATGTGCATGATACATTTAGCTAACCCAAAATTGCTTTTCCCTGTAGAAATAAAGCTAATTGACTTTCTTCATTCTGAGTCAAATCTACTTCCTTAGGGACAGGACATTGTGCACATTCTTTCTGGGTGTGAGATAACGTATTGCACATAGAAAAGGCATCGTTATCCTACAAAACACTTATCACTCAGGGGACTGCTGAAATGTCTGAGTATGTAACCTGTAAGATTAAAATTGTAACCTGTTTATTGATTATTTACCTATATCAAGAGATAAAAACAAAGAGTGGCGCAAGCCTGCTGACCTGTGCAGTGCTCTTCCAAACTGTCCACTTATGTAAATAAAAGCTATGTCTAGATTTTTTTTTTCACCACAAATTATGGAAAAATATTTTCATAAAGTACAGCTTATTCTTTCTAATTAATGTGTGAATATCCCATTTCAGTTTTTCTCTCTAATGTAAATACAGAATTGTTCAAGTATAAGCAAAGGTTTGACCTTCCAATGCACCATATAAATACCTAACAATATAACTAATTCTGAAGTAAGCTAATATGAATATTAAAACAAACAAAAGCCTTATATGAACTTCAACATTTTCCTAATTCCCTGTATAAACACTCTCGAAAAAGTTAGTGAAACATAGTTCTCAATAGCAATATCTGGATGTGTGGGCTTTTTCACTTCTAGTTACTTAATCAGCTCCCAAATTCTAAGAAATTTCAACACAAAATCAGGATTGAATTCTACAATCAGAGTATCATTGCATTATATGTAACAAAAAACCTCTCGTGTTTTAAAATGACTGTAAAGAAGTGGAATTTTCATGGACAAAAGCTGTTGCTTACTCTGCCCTGAATATAGTGATCCCCATAGCTCTAGGTGGAAGTCTATATCTTGTTGGATGGCGGATGGAGTTGGCACTTTTGTTCACAATAACATTGAATCTCAGACTGGATAGCACTTGGAGCTGGGCAGTTTGCAGATGATTAGATTTGGAAAGTATGTGAACATGTTAGTTAAAGATCACTGACAAACTGACTGGATTTAAAATCACCTACAGACATACCTTTGGAAAATATCTTAAGGTTTTTCAGAGATGTTGACCTGAGGACAGAAACTCTACCTGAGTATAGTCATGTCATTTCATGGACTGGGATCCTAATGTGAATCAAATGTTTGAAAAGAAGAAATCCACTCTCCACTCAACTATGGAGATTGTCCTGTCCACTGGCTAGGTCTGAGAAGGGGTTCGATGTTTACTGCATTCATTGTCCTTGGATGGTGCAGTAGTTTGCGCATGACTCCTGGGCCCAGTTCTGCCCATCATGATGTTCTTCTTGTAGGTTTCTAGGACCCTCTGGGTCCTTCTGTTTCCCCATTCTCCAATCCTTCTCTCACCTAGAGTCTCAATAAGATGTCCTTACAGCTATCCCAATCTCTTGGTAAGTGAAGACTTTCATGTGACATGCTTCTTGCACTAGAGTCCACTTATAAGAGATGTAATCTGAATAAATTCATTAAATAAAAAAAGAAAAGAAAAAAGAAAAGAAGAAACCCATCTGAGCAACAATGTTAGCTGTATCTGCTTGCCTCATGGCAGAAACAATGCCACCAGGCTGGTGTAACTGTAACTAGATGTCTCCCACCCCCATTCCTGTGCTTTCCTGCATGTGACTGCACTTGTCTTAAGCTATGAGCCAAAATATACCTTCCCCTTAAGTTACGGTTGGCAGATATTTTGTCATGGCAACAATACAGTTAGATAAAACAGAAGCATACATGGTAGGATTTCTCTCTAAAAGAAGAGAAATGAAATGTCAGGAGACCTCAGTGCCCAGTATCCCAAGTCAAGCAAGACTTTTAGAGGACCTGGTTTAAATCCTTCAACTACCCACTTAGAGATAGATGCCTTTAGTGTCTCATGGAGACGTTCCACAGAAAACCTTGTCTTTAAGGTCATAGATCCTAGCTTCCCAAGGAAATGTTATTAATTATAGCTTCCTACCCACATCTATGTGGATCTTTCTCATAGGCATCATCATCCAAAATGCTCGCCTTGCATAAGTGAATTCTTACCTGAAGCAAAATAAAAGTTATAACTTTAACGTGAAACAGTATCATAACCTTCCAAGAGCCCATTTGGTTACCGAACTCTCTAACTCTTGTGGCTATCACATGAGCAAGAGTTGTGTTCATGGTTGAACAGCACATTTCAAAACCATGAAGAATTATTCTGATTATAAGGTAAGTGAATGTGAAGCCCCACAATTATAACATTATTATCGACTGAAGGAAGTTATTTGGTTTCTCTCAGCCATTTTATTTGATATCACTGAAGTCGCATAGATGCTTTCTGATCTTCCTTCGTTATTTCAGCCACCTTTGACCTTATTCCCTCAGAATTAAGTATTAGGAACAGCTTTGTTACTGTAGATACCAAGCATTCTGGCTTCGGTTTAGGGGCGCCACCTGGTTGTCCACTGCTCAACCATTGTTCCAGCTTCTGGACAGCCACAACAAATTTGAGCAAGGAAGGATGAATTCAAAGCAAATATGGTTTACTATTAAGCTGGATTACTAAGAAATAATGTATCTCGCTTCTATGACAAGCTATGACAAATTTCAAATCCACACATTCATCTGAATTTTGTTCTTCTGAGAAAATATCAGGTTGTCACAAAGCTGTTGTTGGCCAGATATAATCTTATTTTTTAGTGCTACTATATTATATCAAATATAATTATGGAAGACAAGATGCACTTGAAAAATAAAACTAGTGTTCATTAGGGATCACTTCATGCATAAAGTCAGATATGCTTGGGCTTCGCAAGCCTGTGGATATGGAGTGAAAACCATCTTCATCACAAGGTCAAATTGCTGCAGTAACCTCTGTGTCTTGTCCTTCATTGAGAATCAACATAAACCTAGAATGATTTAATGTGACCAATGAAGCAATCTAGTCCACAGCAAAAGAACCAGGTTTGAAAACAAATAATATCTGCTTACAAGTGTGTCTATACCTTGCATGTCTTTCTGGGTCTGGGCTACCTCACTCAGGATGATCATTTCTAGTCCCATCTATCTGCCTGAAAATGCCATGATTTCATTGTTTTTGATAACTGAGTAGTATTTCATTGTGTAAATGTACCACAGTTTCTTTATCCATTCTTTGGTTGAGGGACATCTCGGTTGTTTCCAGATTCTGGCTATTATGAGTAAAGCTGCTATAAACCTAGTTGAACAAATGTCCTTGTTGTATGTGAATGCTGGAGCATCTTTTGGGTATATTCCAGATGTGGTATAGGAATAAAACTGTAAGTAATAAACTAAGGACAAATCTGTGCATGTAGCATATACATATACCAGTTTCATGACATCATTCTCTCTCTAGCTAATAAGCAACTGATAGAATCTTGAGGTTTCCATGGTGCTGAGTAAACAAACTTGTTTCAGTGTCCAGTATCTCTGATCCTGAACACACCTGACTTTCACTAGTGAAGCCAACAAGCCCTTTCCTCATCCCTTGACCCAGACCATATACCTTTACTGGTACTCCTTTCTCAACAACTTCAAGTAGGAGAAGAAACTTTAATGTTTATTTAATTCAACAGCTCCCTAAATTAGGAAGCATCAAAGCAATGTGGTATTAAGGGGAAGGTATTGAAGGACAAGATGGTGTCCTGTGTGGTCTTGGCTCTGACATTTCTTAGGGTTGTGACTTTGGACTGAGCATTTAGTCACCTACTCACTATATATCTTCACCATTCTTGCTGATATCACAGGTTGGCAGGGTCTAGGGCCCGTTGTGTATTTACTCTTTAGGAGCTCAGTATAGAGAAGGAAACCAGAGTATTCCTAGTATGGTTTTGGCTGAAACAGAGAGAAATGGGTATGTAGACACAAAGCTGTGTGCCAACATGATTCATTCCACCCAGGTTTCCACCATAGTACATGACAGTTGGTGCTGTTCCACAGCAGTGTTGAGTTCTGAGGGCACTCAGTGACACATCTGTCACTGTCATTCAGCAGCTGAGATGGGCCAACATTTGCCAGCTGGACAGATGTTTTTTCTCCTCTGTAACTGAACACGTATGTTCACTGGTGCTGTGGAGTCAAGGAAAGAAGATGGTTAGTTGAGGTCAAAGGGCACAGGAGCAGCTGTGCTCTTTCTGGCTGTGCACACAGGGTCAACAAAGACAGGCACCTTAATGAAGAAGGATGTTGTCATCCAATTAGGGTAAATAGTTTACAGATAGTTACACAACCCTACCTAAACTTCGAGCAAACTGCTCATGTGATCAGTCAGAGCATGGTGGCATACCCCTGTAAAGTCAGTCCTTGGAGGCCAGAGTCAGGGGACTCAAGAAGATCGTGCCAGTTTCTCACTCGACAGTGACTTCAAGGACAGACTGAGTGTATAATACCATTGAGTGTATAAGACTCAAGAAATACAATAAAACCAATGAAAATTTAAAATTAACATTTGCAATGTTTGGAGTCTTCTGTCACATTAAAGATCACATGAGAGAACAGAGGACAACAGTAAAGCAGCTGATGCTGTGGGAAGGTCATTTTGGGGCTATTTACAAAAAGGCCGGGCTCCCTGCACCTGGAGACAGCGAAGAAAATACAAAAATGAAACAGGAGTGGGCAAGGAGTGAAAGTAGAAGAGTGAAAGATGGCGGAGCCCAGAACACGGAGGTGTGAACCATGGTAACTCACGGAGCTTGGTACTGAATGCTAAGGGAATGAGAAGATTTTATTGAAAAATATAGAGAACACATTTAGAAACTGCTTAGCACTGAGCACACAGAGGAGGATTTAATGAAAATGGAGGTAAGTTAATAGACCAGGAAGTAAACTGAGGCTGGCACAGGTGTGAGTAGGAGGATTAGCTTATCAGGAAAGACACTTTTGCTGTTTGTGTTTCTCTCCTGAGTCTTGATCACAGCGGAGGCTTGACAATCACAAAAGTGGACATTGTATAAATACAGTGTAGTAACAAATCTAGGCTGAGTGCCTGCACTCAAGGGTGAAATGTCAGCACCCAGGCAGCCGAAGCAGAAACATTGGTGCTAGTCCGTGGCAACTCTAGGAAGACTTGTGAATTCTAAGCCAGCTCTGGCCACACAGTAGAATTCTTCCCGAAAAAAAAATTTTTTTTCTTCCAGAGCACATGCTGCTGGAGGGCTCATGGGGCTGAGGGACAATGCTGCGGCCTTTATTCTGCTCTGAACCTTGGAGAACTCATGAATTGTAAAAATCGTGGTGACCCTGAGTCTCTGCAGGATTGGCTCTCAACCTGAAGCTGCTGTCTCATCATCACAGTCGTTTTCTTCACTAGACACAGGACAAACGTAACTGTAAGGAATTCTAGAGCTATGGAGAGCAGATTGCCCACTACAAGTCAGCTCTGCATCCCTAATTTATAAGTGTTTTTTTTTTTTTTTTCTCCAGGAAGTCCTGGGAAGGCTACAATTGTAGCTTTATAAAACCGTTCTACCTCCTAGCCAATCAGAAACTGAGGTATCTTAGGCTCCTTATGAGGCTGTCAAAACGAATTTCCTTCGGTTTGAAACCTCTCTGAACAAGGACATGCTGGGTTTTGTTTGTTTCTGACACCTAAAAGTTTGCATATCCCTTTACCTGACTCTCATTACTGTGGTCATATTTCTCTCACTACAATTTCCGGTAAGAAAAGAATTTAAAATTTTCTTCCTGCACTCCAGATCCAGAGGCACACAGATTGCTGTGAGTTCAAGACCAGCCTGGTCTACAAAGGTAGTCCAGGGAAGACAGTCAAGACTACAAGGAGAAGCCATACCTCAAAAAATAAAAATTCTTCCATTCAATTTTCCCATATACATTGAGAAGTTCAGTCAGTGTGGAAGTACCGAGTTAGAACCTGGTGCTCTAACATGAGTTTTAGCCCTGATATATCTGGGATTATGATTTTGGGCAGTGCTTTTCTTCTCACTAAAGGATCATCACATTCCACAGTGGAATAAGGGACCAGCTGGGCTCTGGGCACACTGAGATATTGAGTGTTTAGGGGAGGACAATGCAGAGGAAGCACTCAGGTAGTTCCTGGGAGCTTTTCCACAGAAGCAGAGACAGAACTGGGGGTGTAGACAGGAGCATTGAGACAAGAGGCTTCACTGTGGCAGCCACCCTCCACTCTGGTTCCACATTAGCATTTGAATGTTAGTGCTCTTCTGCAGAGAGGAGGAATGGGAGGGGAACTGGCTGCCACATCTGCCAACCCTCCATGAGCAGGGTTGCCTTGGCTGACAGGGCTGGATAGGCAGCTGTGTGCTACTCAGGGCTCAGTGTGCCAACCCTCCTGGACTTGGGGTTTACAGTTGGAACTGGGCCTTCATGACAAAGAAATGGGACTGCGTTTCACATCCAGGACACAGGAGAAACTGTGTTCCCTCCTTTAGTCTTCCTGACAATCTCTCTAAAAGTACTGTCGCTACCAAGACTGATTGTTCAGAGATGCTACCAGAGTACCAGGGGACTGATGTAACCTGGGTCACCACTAGTTCACGGCTAGCACCCTCTAACACATAATGATTTCCTGCGAAGCACACCCCACAAAGTAAAGCCCTGCCCCGTTTTAAAGGAATCTTTCATGCATATTAAAAGTCACTGTAAATTTTCCAACATATTTTTATTTTTATTTTTATTAATTTATTCTTGTTACATCTCAATGTTTATCCCATCCCTTGTATCCTCCCATTCCTCCCCTCCCCCATTTTCCCATTATTCTCCTCCCCTATGACTGATCCTGAGGGGGATTACGTCCCCCTATATATTCTCATAGGGTATCAAGTCTCTTCTTGGCTACTTGCTGTCCTTCCTCTGAGTGCCACCAGGTCTCCCCCTCCAGGGGACATGGTCAAATGTGAGGCACCAGAGTACGTGAGAAAGTCGTATCACACTCTCCACTCAACTGTGGAGAATATTCTGACCATTGGCTAGATCTGGGAAGGGGTTTAAAGTTTACCTCCTGTATTGTCCTTGGCTGGTGCCTTAGTTTGAGCGGGACCCCTGGGCCCAAATCTGCCTATCATATTGTTCTACTTGTAGATTTCTAGGACCCTCTGGATCCTTTTATTTTGCTGTTCTCCCATGCGTCTCTCATTTAGAGTCCCACTAGGATGCCTTCCCCTCTGTCCCAGTTTCCTGGTAAGTGAAGGCTTCAAACCGAATAACCCATCTTACATCCAACATATTTTTATTGATTGTTTAGGAATTTAATATAATGCACTTTACACTCATTTTCCATTGCTCCCGGGTGACATTCCAAACATTGTGTCCCACTCAAAGCCGTGTTTTGTGCAGCTCATCAATTCCAATTTGTGTTGCTCACATGCACATGGGAGCAGGATCAACATCTCAGTGCCCTGTCCCTTACAGCTGGCTGAGTCCTTCCTCACCCTCAACCCCAACCAGGAACCGTCATTCCTGAAGAGCTACAAATCGGCACCTCTGTCACAACTTTTAAGGACTGTCTTCAATGCTTCCTGTCTAGACTAGTTATTATGCTTTGGGGCCTGAGAGAACACAGACTTCCACGTGGCTTCTGGCTGAGACAAGGACCAAGGACACGAACAAGGCCTCCAGCTAGAACACAGATCATGGAGGTCTTTTCAGGAGGCCCTGTCCAGAAAATGAACTCTTATGCATCTCCACCAGTGCGAGTTGCAGAGGCTCTAGTTTTACCTCTCTCTGCCCTATGAATGGGGCCCTGTTCAGCCATCTTTTTTTTCCGATTTCATGAGACCACTCTTGAAGAGCATATTATCATAAACCTGGCATGTTTTCCTTATTCTGGACATAGTGTGTGCTCTGTAGGCTCACCCTCTGCTGCAGTGTCTCTCCTCTGAGCATAGATGGCGCTCTCAGGCTCCTGGCAGTTTTCCATGTCCATAGGATGCACACAGCAGCTGACATCTTGAATCTTTCTTCATTGTACATCCATAGGCAAAAAGCAACAATTGAATCCTGTTTTAATTAATATTGTTTTTAAGTGTTCATCATACAATGGAGTCTGTGACTACCATCCATCCTCAACCACTTGTCTGTAGAATTAAAATCCTGCATCTCCATGGCTTTGGTGGTCACTATTTTCGCAATGCACACATAGACATTAAGTCCCTGAGAAGCAAAAGATCTCCTAACTACTTGTTTATCTAGTACAGGAGGGAACCTTGTGATATCGAGGTCCTCAGACTGCAAGGGGTGCCCAGATAGTAAAGGATCTTTCACTAATAGAACAGCAAGGGTGGTAAGTCTCACTGCAGTTACAAATAAATGTAATTTTCATGTGATAACCTAGAAAAGGAAAAGGCCTAGTGTCTTTTTCTAGGTTTAAACTAGTGAGCCCAAATGCACATATATCATTTTCTCTTGATATTGTCAGTGATTTCAGAGGAAACAAGTCAATACTGAGTCCACTTAGTCTTTAGAATACACTGAACTTCTGCTCTCAAACACCCTGACTCTCCAGAAAGCATCCAAGACAGGCTTGTGCAATGCTGTGGTCCAAGGTGCTCACAGTTCTCAAGGGTTTATTTCCTTGTGCTGCTTCTCAGCCTTAGTCCCCAAAGCCCTTCAACAGCAGGAACTGAGTTCTCCTTCCTCATTGTCACCCAAATGCTCTTGAAGACTTCAGCATCATAGATACTAATTAAATTAACAAGGCACCCCATTACAAAGCCTTGTGCTACTACCTGTTTTAAATGCCCTAATTTCTTGAGAGATTTGCACATGAATGCTGGCAGACACACACACACACACACACACACACACACACACACACACACACACACACAGAGGAGGATGTGGGCACTAGCTGGCTGGAGTAGCAGAAGTCAAAGAGATGGCAGGCTACCTCTTGAAGAGTGGTGCCAAATCTTATGTTGAGCTCTAGGGAAGAACATTGAAATTAACATCATTTTTTTTTCCAGAGCATCTTACATAGGCCTGAGAAAATACTTCTCTAAACTGACAGCTGACCTGGATAAATGGGAACAATTTTCTATATAATCTCCTCACATAAGAACCTTCAGTTTTTATCTCCTTCCTGGGACAGTTCCCTCACGCATGCTGCTCTCCTGTTCATGTCTCTCACATGCTGACAGTTACTGAACCTGACAATGTCATCTCCAATCAGATTTCTGGAAGCTCACAAGTATGCTTTTCCTCACTATTCAAGGACATGAGGACCAAAGGTGGTGGTATCAGAAAAAAGGAATTTCATGAGTAGGAGATTTAGTTCTTGAACCATTTCCCAGATGCCCCAGCTTTTAAAAACAGGTTGGCAGGAAAACAGGCTGTGTCGAGATTGCTGAGTGGTTTGCTCTCCCCATTTCCTGTCAGGCAGCCAGTCACAGGCATATCTCCTGTCATCACTTCATGACCTCTGAGGTGAGAGTGTGTCCTGCTGGGAAACAATATGCAAAGGTGCTGTATAAGCGAAGAAGATCCGTATTGTGACTGGCAATGGAAGACAGAGAACAATGCCTTTATTTTCTGTTAAATATCCAGGAGTTTGACCTATATGCTCAGGGTTCTATATGTCTACTAATCCTATCTGCTGCCTTCTGAGTGCAGGGATGACCATGATAGTTTAGCGATTCTTCTTCATAGTCAGTGATGCCAATTTAATAGAAACATGAGGACGTTTCTCTGTCCAGGCATTGGGACAGAAATGGATGCAGTATTTAGTGGCATGCCTGTTCAAACTCAAGGACCATGCATGCAAATTTTCTCAGGCCATCATTTAGGCATGTGGAATTTTTCTGCAAGTCTTAGTCACTCCGCTCTGTTCGTTTAGACTGTACCTGTAAAAACTCAACGAAGTCTGCACACATCAAAACAGTGCTGCCAGTAGAAGATCAAACTTCCTCAAGGTGGGCCTTTGACGTCTTTGTGTTGGACCCCTATCTCCAGCGCAGAGCAGAGCAACGCTATTCCAAAGAAAAGCCACAGATCCTGACACTGGGTGGAGGGGAGCTGATGCTGCCTCAGCAGTGCAGGAGAGGGCAGAGAGATGGCAGGGAATGGGGCTCAAGTTGTGAGCTACTGCTGCCTCTCGCAACACGTTTTCTTACTCTCATTTCTGACATTACAACTGTTCTAATGCTCCATTCCAGTGTTGTATCGCAGGCTATAAATACAGTTCTCAAGAGGGTCCAGACACTGAAGGGGGAACACCTAAAGAAATACACCATAGAATATGAGCAACACCTGGCAGAGAGGGTCAGTGAGGAGCATGGAGACAGGGGGATTGTGTGTCAGCTCCTCGGCCTCTTCCTGGGACTGTCTTGTGCTGTTCCAGTGGAGTGTGGATCAGGGAAGAGGCTCCACATTCACTTGCACATAAATGCACTTGCTCTTATACAAGCCCTCCACACAAGCACACAATGTGGGCCGGGGTGCTGAGAAGATTGAGACTAAGCTGTTTTTGAAAACAGCCACAAAACAACTGAGTAGGGGTGGTGGCCGTGCGCCAGCACACCAGTTTTATTGACCCTTTGCTTAGATGTCAGTAGAACTGCGCTTTGTTCATCTCTGTGCTGATAAGACTTTTCTTCTGAGATTAGAAGTGGTAGCCTAAACCCTTTTGTCTTCCTGTAGTAGGAGGGAGAGGAACTTGCACAGCAGGCAGCCTTTCTTCTTGGAGGACATAAGGGACATCTTGCCAAAATCAGCAATATCCAAGTAGGGTATAGTTCTGAAGAAATCAAAACTGGGCAGGGGCAGGACCTGGGCACCATTATCATCAGCGGAAGATAGATAATTGTCTTTAACAACAATCACATCCTAAAGCCACCTTCTTTGAGGAAGCCTCAGATGAAGTAGTCCCAAGCACATCATCTGTCAAGCAGCCTGAGAAAATGGCACAGTGAAAAGTCCAGGCAAGTCACCAGAGTTTCCTGACTTAGAACACACTCATGTAGTTGCATCTAGGACAGCCACACAGGTGTGAGACCTGGAGCTCAGCAGTAAGGTAAGGCAGTGCTGGTGGACAGTTCTGAAGTCTGGAGCACTGAGCACCACAGAGAATGCTGCATCCCCTTGTTCATGTCCTCAGTCTTTTGCTTACACAGATCCACTTACTCTGCTGTGGTGACAGAATCTCATGTGATGAGTGCCGTGTTTTTCTTGTCTCGCCACCCTATCTTATAAAAATGGCCTCTAATGTAAGTTAATCCATGTCCTCAAAACTTGTTGAAAGTCAGACCCTCATCTTTTCAGAGCTCTGTAAGGAACTGTGGGTGACAAGGTCTGGACACCTTGAATTTAATGACTTTGTATTTAGTTTCTTTTCAGAGTCCCTTGAACAATTTGCTTCAATACTGCATTTAGAAAGTTTCATTCTAATAGAGGCAAATGCCAGTAATTCTCTTCACTGGCAAATTGAAGCTGGAGGCTTCCCCCAAGTTCAAACCAGCTTCACAGGCAGAGTGAGCCATTGTCTTGATTGGCGAGAAGGCAGGTCAGCAGGATGACAGGCAGATAAGCAGACATGAGTCATGGGGACCAGCATGCTGACTACTCTAAAAGGAAAAGGAAGACTCAATTACTTTGGGTCCTGGTCTGAGCACCTACTTTGTTAAGGCTTACAATATAAATGATCTAAACACCTCAAGACTCCTGAGCAGACCTGCTGGATGCTTCAGGGAAGAGCACAAGCCTAGGATGTGCCAGGAAGCACATCTCAGATTTATCTCAGCATCTGTTCTCTATACAGTACCCAGCCAGACACAGAGCACCCAAAGCTGGGAAACACTGAGGCGAAGAAGATAGAAGAGAGTGATTCATTGGGATGGGAGGGAGCTTCACTTACTTGTGTTTTGAGTGTGTAGGTATGAGACCTCCAGGGAATTGTGAGAAGTTTTCTTCTGGCAGGTTAGAGAGGAGCATCACCTTATCCTTATGATCATTACTCTATATTAAGGAGGCCCAGAGTTTTTTTTTTAATGCCATGAAGGAAGAAGAGCTCTTTCTCATCCAAGAAGAACTGGGGCTTCTCAACTTATGGTGGATTATTGTAAGCAAACTGCCCTCTCTGAGGGTGGGCCCCTCTTGTCTGTCACTTAACAAGGAGAGTACAGTAGGAGTGGGGAAAGTCAGGAGCAGCATCTAGTAGACAAAGAGCAGGTTCAGAGAAGACAGGACAAGAAGAAAACATGATTGAGTAGGACTCAAGGGGAGAAAGGAGATCAAGCAGAATGAAACTAAGAGACAGTTGAAACTGAATTGAGCCAGCAGAGTGAGAAGAGATGACAGTTTGTGACAGTTGAGCCAGAGAAGGTGTTGTTAAGAAACAGTTAGGAGAAGAACTCAGAAAGGACAAAGTAAAACTGTAGCCAAGAGAAAATTAAAGACTAAAGCTACAGGCTCCTATTCACAGAGGGAGAAATCACATGGGTCTCAGAGGCAGGCCAGAGGTAGACAGCTGAAGACTCAGAGAGATTATTGAACTGATGTTTGAACTAGTCATGAGAAATCTCAGTGAAGATGGAATCAATCTGCTGTTGGCAGAAGGGAAGCAGTGGTGGGTTTGCAATGGAAGGACAAAACTTGGAATTGTTCCTGTTTACACGTCTGACCTAACTAAGCATGGATGAGTTAAGGGGTCTTGTTCTCAGTGTGGGACAAGCTAAAAAGTAATGGAGAGAAACTCAGGTAATTTTGATGTTTATCTGTTAGAAGGACAAAGTTGTTTGTCCTCCTCCACCTCGGAGATGAGTGTTTGCCTGGAATGTGTAGGGCGATCGTGGTAAGAGCCAGTTCTTGAGCTAGCTCCTTGGGACTACCTTCCAGGGTGAATCAGGCATGGCTGGATGGGCTCCCTTTGAATCTTGGCTTCTTTTGTCTTCTCAGACCCATTCAACCCACAGCATTCTTCTCAAGCATGGACCTGCAAATCCATTTTGCTTACTAGAGGTTGCTCCCTGAGGCTGTCCCAGTAGTGTGTGCCCACAAATACAAACAGTGAGTATGTGAGATTCAGGTCTGGAAGGTACAAGAGCTCTGTAGCTCAAAACTATTTAAAAACTATCTACAGAGTGTCTTAACTGATTGTTATAAAACCTTTTTGTAAGTTGCACATTCTAATTAATACCAAGTTCTCTTGAAAGATAAGGGGACATCACTGATGGTTTTCAAAGACAAACCTTCAATAGAAGTATCCTCAAGAGCCTACACCAAAGACTATTTGATTGTCATCTGGTTTATTACCAATGTCATGATATTCTGAGTTCCTCAACTAAGCAAGTGTTGGGAAAGCCATGAATAATCTTGCTTTCTTTTGGTATGATTTTTTTACCCTTGATGTTCTACCACATGGAGAATCCTGGTTTTAGCATTTTTGTCCCTTGTTCCTCACATTGATTGATCTAAACAGACATAATCCATTGCATTGCTTGGCTCTTCTTTCTACTCATTTCTACAGTTGAATTCCTCTTCCCAGTTAGGTCATTGTGCAAGAGAGTTATTTAGAAAGAGAGATTCCAAGAGGAATGCAGACATGCAGGGGCAAGCAGAGGAGGAGGGAAAAGGAGGAAGAGGATAAAAGAAAGAGTGTAAAAAAGGAAAGGGGATGACAATGACTAGCACAAGGTCAGGGAGGGCAAGGTCTAGGAGGACAAAGATGACAACGATGACTAGGAAGTGGAGCAGGGGGAAGTGCACTGCATCTGGAAGAGGTTGTTGTGCAGAGAAGAAAGACATGGGAGGAGAGGAGATGGGAGAAGAAATAGAGTGAAAGAGAAAGATGGAGAGAAATCTATGAAATGAGAGGATGCAAGAGGGAAAAAAAAAGAGGAGAGAAACGAGGTGAGAAAGGGGAGAAGGGAGAAGGAGGAGACTTGAGGACAAATCTGGTTGACTGTGAGCCTGCTTTTCCACATCACAGAATTGGAATTTTCACACTGACACCTACTGGATTAAAAGAAATTTCCATCTGCCCCTGGAGGGCGATCCATCCCCATACACAGGACACTGCACTCTTTTGCATATGTATGTTTTTATGAGACATCAAGGTCATGGTCTCAGTCAGCACATAGAATTGATGAGGTTTCTCATCTTTTCTGACCCACCAGGAAGTTCAGCCTCATCAGTCACCTGCTTACAAGTCCATAGTAGCCATGTACCTAGGAGGCAGTGGGCAGTGGAAATAAGGTTGTGATAGCAATGTCCACATAATACAGAGGAGACTCCATGTTGCACAGAGCAATGGTGGGTAGGTTGATTTAAGAGGCCTCTGTGAGGGGCTACTGGTCAGGCCTGGGATCAGTCACCATTAGAAGCCATGGCTCCCTGAAGGCTGCTTGGATCTGATTGGTGAAGGTCCCAGTTGTGAAACTGCCAGCAATGGGTGTGGCTCAGTGTCAGCAGCAAACTTCAGCCTAGCTTGCTGCCTAGTATTACTAGAGGAGATGACACTGACTTCAGCAGGGTTCTCAATTGCAACAATTGCCCAAGATGCAAGCAGCAGCTTCTCCCAGGTCCTCATCAGATTTATGATGTAGATAGCATCACTCTTCCTTTTGTAGTTTGATGGCACCTAAATGGGTTCCTGCAGCAAAGAATTTGAGGACATCTTCCTCCTTCATCTGCAGAACATCAAGGCTTCCAGACATTGTGTAAGCTCCCCTTTAAGTTATGACAAGAATCAAGAGCAATGCCGTATGGACCCTTCCCTGGGCAGAGCAGAAAACAGGTGAAGACCATCCTTTAATTATTACTGGTTTTAAATAAAGTATTATTTGCTTCAGTTACTAGCTTTAGGTTAACCTTGAAGATATATGTAGAAGGCTAAGTAAAATTTCTAATTAATATGAATCTCATAACAGTTTAAAAGTTAGTAGCTTTCTAAGCTTGGAAATTGACTATTTTGGCTCTGTTCAAATTGAGCCTTAAATTTTTGACACAGTAGTGCATTTTTATAATCCAAGCCCTGGAGAAGGCTGAAGCAGCCAGTTAGAGGCCAGTCTGGTCTAGAGAACAAGTCTAGAACAGCCAAGGTTACAAAGAGAAACCTTGTTTTCAAAAACCAAAAACTAAACCAAACCAAAACAAAAACAAAAACAAAACAAAACAAAAAAACCAACCAAACAAAAACCAACAATAACAAAAAGAATTTGAGTTGAAGTTTTAATTGAAGATCCTTTAGCATAAAAATGAGGCATTTAACCATAAATAAAGTCCATAGAAATGTCCAAAACTGTCCAGATCATTTTTATAGTGAACCATAATAAAATATCAATGTTTCTTGTATGACTCAATTTGTCCACATAGTTAGAGCTTAACAGTGTGAGTAAAACAAAGAGAATAGACATTTTTAACGTAATGTACTGTTAACCTGAGGAGACTTTAGGAATTTATAGACCTTATTTACTACATATATATTGTTTCTTATTTACATTTAGAAGCCTGGTATTGAACATAGTTAGTAAAATCTTAAGTAGTTAGATGAAAGTCTCTAAGTCAGTTTTTGTTGACCCAAATATATCTTTATAATCTTAGCAAGTTATCACCATACATAAAAAGCCATCCTAAACTAAACATTTTGGAGACTTGTTATTGTTTCTTTAGTCTAAAATAGTGCTGCCTTAGTTGGCTTATAGTATGTGATCATGTTAAGATGGTGGTGAAGTAAAATTGCTTGTACCTTTTAACATAGGTAAAATGCATTTATTTACTTTGACTTTTTTGTTTTTGTTTTGTTTTGTTTTGTTTTTTTGAGAGAAGGTTTCTCTGTGCAGCCCTGGCTGTCCTGGACTAACTTTGTAGACCAGGCTGGCCTCGAAATTTTAAGCTAAATTTTATTGCAGATTTCTTTTTTTATAATCAATTAATTTACTTATTCATTTTACATCGTGATTGTACCCTACTCTATCCTCTCCTCCCAGCCCTACCACCTCACCTCTCTCTCTTTGTATATGCCCAGGTCCACACCTAAGAAAAGGAGAGTGCCCCCCACCACGCCCCGCCATCTGATTGCATCAAAGTTGCAGGTCATACTGATAGCATCCACTTTCCCTGTGTTTAGCTATGAAGATGCAGCCCTGCCACTGGAAGGTGATCAAAAAGCAAGCAACAGAGTCCCTATCAGAGACAGGCCCTGCAGCCATTACTAGGGTACCCTCATAAAGACCTAGCTGTCCATCAGCTACATCTGTGTAGGGGGCTGAGGTCCATTCCAGGCATGGTCCTTGGTTGGTGCTTCCATCTGTGTAAGCCTCCTGGGCCCTGGCTAGTAGCACTGTTGGTCTTCATGTGAAGCCCCTGTCCCTGCTGTCTATCCTTCCCATCATCCATCCACCAGTCGCCCTGCTCTCTGCCCCATGTTTGGCTGTGAGTCCCAGCATCTGTTTTGATCCACTGCTGGGTGGAACCTCTCAGGGGACAGCGATGCTAGGCTCCTATAGGCAAGGATAGCAGGGTATCATTCATAGTGTCAGGTGTTGGCTCTGTCTCGATGGGTCTCAGGTTGGGCCAGGCATTGGTTGCCCCCCCCGCCCAATTGGCATTCCCTCAATCACTGCTCTGTTTTTGTCCCTGCACAATTTGGAGGCAGAGCAAATGTTAGGTCTATGTTTCTGTGGGTGGGTTTTTCTTCCTCAGCCTCCACTAGGAGTCATGTGTAGTTAGAAGGGGGCCTCTTCAGTATTTACAACCACTGCTGCTAGGGTTCTCAGTTTAGTCACCTCCATATCCTCCAAGGATCCTACCCTGTAGTAGGTCTCCAGCTTGTCACAGAGATGTCACCACCATGGCTTCTTTTCTCTTTCCAAGCCCTCTGGCCTCTCGTCCCTGCTCTCCACAGGTTGATCTCCGCCCTCATTTCTCCCTGAGCTCCCTCTCCTGTTTCCTCTCTTCAACTACTTTTGCTATCTATTCTATTTCCCCTTATGAGTGAGTTTTATCCATCCCTCCTTGGGTCATCCTTGTTAATTTATTTTCTTTGAGTCTGTGAATTTTAGCATTTTTTTAAATCCTGTACTATATGATTAAAATCTGCTTATATGTGAATCATTTTGGGGTTTAGGTTACCTCATTCTGGATGATCCTTTCTAGTTCCATCCATCTGCCTACAAATTTCAAAATGTCTTTGTTTTTAATAGCTAAGTAGAAGTAGAATTCCATTAATTCAGTGTCCTACAATTTCTTTATCCATTCTTCAGTTGAGGGACATCTGGATATTACAAATAAAGCTACTATAAACATAATTTAGCAAATATCCTTGTTGTATGGGAGAGCATCTTTCGGTGAATGCTCAGGAGTTTATAGCTGAGTCTTGAGGTAGAACTATTCTCAATTTTTGAGAAAGAGCCTGATTGATTTCCAAAGTATTTGTACAAGTTTGTATTCTTATAAACAAGACAGGAGTGTTCCCATGTCTTCACATCCTAGCCAGCATGTGCGATCACTTGAGAGTTTGATTTTAGTCTTTCTGATGTGTGTTAAGATGGATTATTTGTGTTAATTTGATTTGCATTTCCCTGATGCCTGAAGATGTTTAGCATCTATTTGCCTTCTTCTATATGTAGGACCAGCACCACTTGTTCAAGATGTTTTTTCCATTGTATTGTTTTGGCTTCTTTGTAGGAAACCAAGTGGCCCACGGTGTGCAGATTTATTTCTGGGTTAGATCCTATTCCATTGATCAACCTGTCTATATTTATGCCAATACCATTCATTCTTTAATACTATTGCTGTGTAGTACCAATAGAAGTTGGAGATGGTAAAACCTCCAGAAGTTCCTGTATTGTACATGATTGTTTTACCTATTCTGGGTTTTTTATTTTTCCATATGAAGTTGAAGATTGCTCTTTCAAGGTCTGTTACAAATTTTGAAGATAATTTCATTGAATCTATAGATTGCTTTTGGTAAGATGATTTTTTACTATGTTAATCCTACAGTTTCATAAGCATGAGAAATCGTTCCACCTTATGAAATCTTCAGTTTCTTTCTTCAGAGATTTGAAATTTATGTCAAATGGGCCCATCACCTGCTTTCTTAGAGTTATTGGTTATGCCTATTGTAAATGGTGTAGTTTCTCTAATTTCTTTATCAGCCCATTTATTGTCTATATAAAGGACATCTTCTGATTTGAGGGAGTTAATTTTGTATCTCCAACCACTTTGATGAAGGTCTTTATCAGCTGTAGGGATCCTCTGGTAGTATTTTGAGTGTCACTTATGGATAAATCATATCATCTGTGAAGGGCTATACTTTGATTTCTTCCTTTCCACTTTGTATCCATTTGATCTCCTTTAATTGTCTCATTACACTAACTAGAAATTCAAGTACTAGGTTGAATAGATACAGAGCGAGTGGACAGCCATGCCTTGTCCCTAATTTCAGTGGAATTGCTTTAAGTTTCTTTCCATTTAGTTTGATGTTGGCTATCAGCTTGCTGTGTATTGACTTTATTATGTTTAGATATGGAGAGCACAGGGCACTGACATATAAACAGAAAAGTTGGCCAATGGGACCAAGTCAAATCCCAAAAGTAAATCCATACACCTATGAATACTTGTTTTTTGACGATAAAAAAAGAAAGCATCTTCAACAAATGGTCCTGGTTTAATTAGATGTCTGCATTTAGAAGTATGAAAATAGATCCATATTCATCACCCTGCACAAAACCTAAGTTGAAGTGGATCAAAGATCTCTACATAAAACTGGATACACTAAATCTAATAGAGAAAAAGTGGGGAAAAGCCTTGAATTTGTCTGCACGGGAGACAACATCCTGAACAGACCACCAACAGCTCAAGCACTAAAGTCAACAATTAATACATGGGATGTAATGAAATGGAAAGTCTTCTGTTAGGTAAACAACACTGATAATAAAACAAAATAGCAGCTTACAGATTGTAAAAAGATCTTCACCAATCCTAAACACAACAGAGGGCCTATATATATACATTCTAAGTGCTGTGACTAGATTCCACATATGACAGTCACTCTGGGAATCTGCTTGGTGAAGAGAGAGCTCAGAATTGGCGTTTTGTAGTTGCTGCTTTGGACTCCAGGACCTGGAGGAAGCTGGCCATTCCTAGATGGTTACATATACTTTCACAGAAGTGCTGACTTGATTGCTGCTTCCTGCCTGGGCAGCGGTAACTTTCTTATTATCTAAAGAGTGTCAGTTGACCTTGTGGTTGCACCTTTCTTTTGGTTCTTAGCTATTCCTTGTTTAATACTTTTTTCCTTCTCTCCTCTTCTCCCCTTCCTTCCATCCTTCCTTTCGTTGTTCCTTCCTCCCTCCTTCCCACTCTTTTTCTTCCCAATGAAAATCTTTTTCTGATTTATACAAATCTAAGACTTTTGATGAAAAGCCAGCATTGCAATTCTCCCTCCTCTGCTCCACTGCTTTATGGTATTGGACATATCATAAATTATGTTATTGTAAATATCTCATTCTATCAGCCTCAGCTTCCTTAACATGTGAAATGGGAAAACAGGATGACACACTTGTGCTGTACTTGCTTAACTGATGAGAGAAGCATGTGGCATTTATTGACAATTTTCAAATATATCTGCTAAAAAAGAAGAAATTTAAAAATATTCTAGTGCCAGGGAAATGGCTCAGGAAATAAAGGGGCTTCCCATGCAAGCTTGGCAACCCACAGTCAAGACCATGACAGATGTCAGAGAAGAAGGAGAAGGTTTCCTCTAACATCAAAATATGTGCTTTTGGGTACATGATCCCATATGCATATTATATAAAGCACACACAGATAGACACAATGACGCACAGACATGCACACACACGCACACTCACACATGCATACACACACACACACACACACACATATTGGAAACATTTTCTGCAATAGTAAATCTTTACTTTCCAGAAAGCTCAAATTTTAAATTCATAATAAAATGTCCGGTTATGTCAGGATGTGAGTACTCTTTACTCTCCACTTTTGCAGAGTCACACCAAGTCCTTACAGCCACACACTCAAATATTTTATCAGAAACCACAGCATCCATCTTAGAAGAGCAACACTGGCGATAGATGTGGTGGCCATTGTCCCTCCTCTCTAACCGTAAAGCAGCAGTCTCCAACAGTAACAGCACTTTCAAACTCTGTATGTGAGAGATGCAGATGGAGGACAGTCACCAAGGACTGTGGGCTGTGAACACTCTCACCTGAGATTTTTGAGTAAAGTCCTCAAAATAGCTATGCCCACCACTGAATTGCTGTGCGTTTCTGGTAAATTACAAAGCAAGCCATCAACTGTAGTTAATAATCAAGAGCGAATGAATCACTTTTTAGGCCCTGCTTGCCTTGTGAGAACTCAGATAAAAATACTCTTTCCTCACCACAGCCTTCCATCCTTTTGGGCTTCAGGGTCCTTGAAGGTCTTGGACAGCAAGGTTTTCACTTAGATCCATGATTCTTTTTGTGCATATATTTGGGAAGTTGTAGAGAAACCATTTAGCTTAGGCCCTGTTACCTTCCCTCTCTAACAGTGAACAGGAGATGTTCTATAAACTTAGTCCTAATCTTCTATGACACTTTCTTTCCCACTTTCCCATATCCAAAATGCAACTCATCTAAACTTTTGTTTTCAGTAGGAAAAAAAGTTTGCAGGTGAGAACATCCAGTAGTTTGTGAGAGAGAAAAAAAAAAAGCTCTTAGTTTTTATTAATATATCCAACTGTATTCCATGAACTTACTTTATTTTTTTCTGTTTTGATTTATACCATCATTTTGAATTCTTTTGCTTTATAGATAATTTGTATGCCTAGGTAAATACACATGCTTGTTCTTCTTTGGTGACAATTTAAATGGGTTTCCTTTTTCTTCAATTCTTTTCTGCTTATAGGCCCTTAACATATAATTAGATCTTATATTTGTATCTATTTAACTATACTGTGTCTTTTTAAAAATTTGTTGTCACTTAATGTAATTATCCAGGGGCTAGAGAGAGGTCTCCATAGTTAAGATCACTCACTGCTCCTGTGGAGGAGCTGGGTTTGGTTCTCAGTGCTCACTGGCTAACTCACAACCCTCTGGAACTCCAGATCCAGAGAATACAGTGCCCTCTTCTGGCCTGCATAGGCACTGCACTTAGGTGGTGCACAGACATGCAGGCAAGAAACACACACAAAATAAAAATAGTTCCTTAAGGCTATTATCCACAGAAAATGATTGACTATTGTAAACAGAACAAGATTGAATTAGTTTATTGTGAACTGCTACTTAATCTGTTTCTTTACTCATTTCACTCCTCAAAGAAGGGCTCTTTGGTCTCCATCTCCTTCATGTATTATAAGTGCATCCATTAGAATTTAAAGCAGTTACTGCTGGATACAGACTGTCTACTGATGTGCTGCCCGCTGTTTGAGATCATTTCCCAGTTCCTCTTGCTTCTGTCATTTTCTTACATATGGTTTGAAGGTTTGGAGAGTAGCAAGCTGTGGTTTGTTTCTGAATGACTTTAATGCATTCCTTAGAGTTACCGTGAGAATTTAGTGAACCATTTCATAATGTTCAATTTTCAGCTCATAAGATCCAGGCTGCAGGAACTTTTTCTGACCATCCTCTTCCCTGGTTGATACTGACATTCACATTTTGAAGTCTTCAGAGTTAATGTCTGCTGCGTTGTCATAGAAGTGGATATTTTCATTAATTTTGTCTTTTAATTTTTAAATATACTAGTAAATTATTTTTGCAGGACAATTTTTGATTATTATGACTTGAATTACATTTTGATCATAAATTCTATTTTCATATGATTTTTTTTTGGGGGGGGGTGATTCTAGCTGATACTTTTTCCTCGCATGAAAGACTTTCTGGAGTTTTCTCCAGAGGCAACCTCTCTTCTTTCTTCTCTGGGAAAATCTTCCTCTCATCTGATCTTCCAGAGAGAACCTGTTCACACATGATACCCCTGATAGAAATGGCTTATTTTCTTCTCAATATTTTGAGAATTCCCAATGAGAGGACAAATAAACAAAACAAAAAAAAAATTTCATGAGAAAAACGAAACAATGACAAAGCTCCATAGCCAATGTGACTTATTGAAAGCACTGATGTGGCTCATGGCTTAAGAAGGTTAGAGTCCATGACGGTGAGCAAAGCATGGTGGCTGGAACATCTGAGAACTTCCATCTTGTGGCCCAAACCAGGGCACAAGACAGAGCATGAGGAAGAGAGAGAGAGAGAGAGAGAGAGAGAGAGAGAGAGAGAGAGAGAGAGAGAGAGAGAGACAGACAGACAGACAGAGAGAGAGAGAGAGAGAGACAGACAGACAGACAGAGAGAGAGAGAGAGAGAGAGACAGACAGACAGACAGACAGAGAGACAGACAGACAAACAGCCTGGGCATAGTATGAGTTGATTTTGGAAACCTCAAGTCCATCCAGAAATAAACCTTGATCACATCTGAACTGTTCTAGATGGGGGCTTCTGTTGACTTCCCATGTTCTACACAATATATGTCTATTAAATAAAGCAAATATATCACTGAAATGTAGATGTACATGTGAAATGTGCCTCTGAAAGTGTGTTTGAGCTAATGTTAGCCAATTTGTACTTTACTCAAAATGTTTCACTTTAACAAAGAAAGGAGAGAAATGAGAAGAAAAGTGGTTACATGACTGGGGAAAATGTTGGGTGGGGGAGTGGGAACAGATAAGAATGCTTTTGGCTGCACTTCCTCCCATGCAATATTTTCTTTGAGACACTCGTTACAAATATATAAAACGATAACATGCTTTTCTTGATGTTTTGGTGCAGTATATTCTTTATGTCATTCTATTCCAAAATTCGGTCTCACAGGTCAGAAATATAAGAACTCTGTCTGACACAATGGCTGAAGAATAATACTGAAACGTTTATATTTCCCAAATGGTTTAAGGAATCGCAAATGTTGGCCTTGTTATGTGGCCTTGGCTTTGTGGAATAACTGATTGCTGGATGAAATGCTCCCCAGAAGCCATGGTCAGTCCTGTGACTGTGCACTACTTACTTCCAGATGCATGATGGAGGGCTCCTTAGAGCGCTCACGGGTGGTGGAACTCAATGTGAACTGCACATGAGGATGCTCAGCTAATGAAGGCAGTGGGTGGAGATTGGTGTTAGTGGTCCCCAAACCATTTACATGTCCTGTAGATAATATTAAAAATACCCTTTCTAATGATTTCAGAGGATACTTGTTTAAATAGTTGATGTCATGTCAGGTTCATGAAGTATTTTGCCACATTTCAGCCTGCCTCCTACTGGCCTTAATGTGCTTAGATATGGTTCATTTTATTTTCTGTCTAATGAATTTTGAATGTTTTACCGTAATTTTATTGCTAAAGTAAAAACAGGCTTACCATGACTTTGGAAACCACAGCATTCTTTTCTTGAACCATTAGAATAGGACAAAATACAAAGAAAAATGAACAACAACAAAACACACACACACACACACACACACACACACACAGCAGATGAAAAGAGTCCTCAAAGGGGGAAAACAGATATAGATACAGAGGCCCACTTGTTCTCAAACTCTGACATCCCATAAAAACACAAAATGGAAGTTCTATACACAAAGGACACATGGAGTAAAGGCAAAAAAAAAATTTACAAATAAAGAAAGAAAAATACAAATACTGAAATTTTGAAAATGTAGAAAACCCCTGACGTGGCATTTAGAGACCAGGAACCTCCAGTGATGCAGTTGAGCTCTTATTCTTTGGCCATCTGTTGTTGGGCATATCGCCTACCCTTAAGAGCACTTTGTTTCCCCAGTGAGACTCTCCTAGAGCAAACTAGATTTTCACCTGCAAGTGGTTATTAATTGTAGACAGCTTCTGGTTAGGGATAGGGACATGTGTCCACTTCTTCTTTAAGCTCTAAGGCCAAATTTGGATAAGGCACATGGAGGCCTTGTGCATGCTTCCACGTTCCCTGGAGTTCAAATACGCATCAAACCTGTTGATTTGGAGGGCCTGACCTCTTGGTGTCCTCCATCCCCTCTGGCTCCCACAGTCTATCTCCTTCCTCTTCTGCATGGCCCCTGAGCTCTGAGCGAAGGATTTGATGGAGACATCTGTTCTAGGGATGAGTATTCAAAGCTCTCTCAATCTATGCAGAATGCGTGGCTGTATCTGTATCTGTATCTGATTCTATTTTCTGCTGGGGAAAGTCTTCTTGATCATGATTGAGCACTTATCTGAGTATAGCAGAATGTCATTAAGAGTCATTTTATTGCTAACTGTTTTGTTTTGTTCTGAGCACTAGTGTTTGGTTTTATTTCGGTCCCATGGATGTCTAGTCTCAGCTTTTTGTTCACCCAACCAGTTCAGTATGTGTTCCATCTCACGGAGTGGGCCTTACATCCAATGAGAAGGTTTGTAGGACCATTGCACTGAACAAGTCTTGCAGGCAGGGGTTTGTGGCTGTGCTAGCGTTTATGTTTCACCTTTGGTAACATGCAGAGTATCTTCTGGTACCAAAGATGCTAGATTACCCAGGTAGACCCTCACCAGTCCAACTTCTCCATGTTCAGTGAGTTGTGTAGGTGTTGTAGTCAGCAATTGTGAACTTAATTTCAATTTGTAGAGAGCAATCTATAGTGTTGGCAACAACCTCAGTTGTTTGGGGGAGTCGTAAAAACCACTGTGGCCAACAGCTCAATTAGATTTAGCCCAGTACTGGTAATGGAAGGTTCATTTGGTGACAAGAAATGTCCAGTTGGAACTGTGTTAGATTTCTATATCTGTCCAGTTTCTACCGTGTTTGATGTCTATACTACTCCTCAAATGCCTCTTTATTGAACTGTCTCTGCATGTATTACTTCCCTTTTCCCCGGTTCCGCCCCCACCTTGATAAGGTGATAAATATCTCCAGTTTTCAATAAAATTCAACTACAAAATGACTACTGCAAGCCTTGCGGTGGTGTCACATACCTTTAATCCCAGCACTTGGGAAGCAATGGCAGGTGAATCACTGTGAGTTGGAGGCCAGCCTGGTCTAAAAAGCAAGTCCAGGAGAGCCAAGGCTACATGGAGAAACCCTGTCTGGAAAAACCAAACACCAAACCAAACCAAACAAACAAACCAAAAACCAAAAACACCCAACCATATTACCATATTGCATTACTTTGTTATTAACAAGTGTCAGTAAATAAAAATCAAAGCAAAAATTAACAGAAGTCAAATGAAGTCAAATATTCAAGCTACAAGGCTGAATTCTCTGAGTGAATTTTAAATACTTTGCCCAATATAATGATATTGTCATTAAAATTTAACATTATCCATGTTGAGGATGCATTTTGAAAATTGTAATTATATGTACACAAGCCTATGATCAAACCTTGCACATAGAATTGTATTCTGCATTGAAAGAAAGTAATAATTTTGAAAATGCTAAGAAAATATTTTTATTCTACATTTAAAATTTTTGTCTTTTAAATTGGGTTTCCATTTGAAGACTGTGTAATATAAATGTTAGATAGACGTATGTGCTGGTTGCATGCAGAGTTCCTTAGCTATTGTTAATTAAGTAGAAGAACAGCATTTAGAATGTTTAAGAGTTAAAACTCCTTAAAGTTAAAGAGTTAAAAGTCCTCAAAGTCCTATTCCCGGCATGCCCCTGAGCTCCAGTCCCAAGTATCTGAGTATCACAGTGAAGCTGAACAGAGTCCTGATCTGAGAACACGTCCTGAGCATCATCGCTCAGGAGTGTCAGTGTTTGCACTCTGGAGACACTGTGCAGTATTTGACAGTGGAAAAGAAGACAGATACGTACTCCGTAGTTCATCCTCTCAAACAGCAGCGTATGCCATCGGTAAGGAACCACGAACACTTCCTCTCTAATACTGAAGAGAGAACAATCAGCAATGTTTGTCAGTGGCAAATGCATCTGTGTAGAACTGTAGCAGGCAGACCCTGGTCTAGAATCAGACTCATGTGACACCAGAGTACAGGCATTCCGAAAATGGTACATATGGTTCTATGCATTTTTGTACCTACTGAACACATAGCAGGAAAACTTACCTGTAAAACAGACTTGGAAATAATTTATTTTGTTACCCAAACTAACATTTGGGAAACAGACACTGATGGAAATGTAATTTATTATTAAATTAAGACCTGTGGATAGCATATTTTGATTTGAACTATGTTCAAATTAATCAATGCAAGAACAAATTTATGTAAACAATGAAACAATGTGCTGTTTTATTTTGTTTTAGTTCTTTTTTTTTTTTTAAGGCCTGGGGTCACACCAAGCTTCTCAGAAGTGAGGGAAATCTTGCACAAATGAACTACATAGTCCCAATTTCTCCATACTCAACTTTGAAAGAATATTTTTATGTTTTTTTTCCTTTTATGTATTTTCTCTTTTATTAAAATAGTTCTTTTATCATAGACTATATCCTGATAGCCCTTTCCTCTCCTTACTCCTCCCAGTTCCTCCCCACTCTCATTTCAATCAGATGCACCCCCTTTCTGTCTCTCAGTAGAAAACAACCAAAAAAAAGTGATAAAAGAGAAAAGAAAGGGCTTCTAAAAGATAAAAAAATAATAAAATAAACAAAAAACTCATATTAAAATAAAAAAAGGCAAACGCAACAGATGGAAAAGAGCTCTAGAGAAATCAAAAGACTCAGAGACACACTTGTTCAAACATTCAGAAGTCGCATAAAAATACTGAACTGAGCGGCCTTGTCAGGCCCCCCTGGGAGAGCATGCACCCAGTTGCTCATTAACATATTGTGCAAGTGTGGGTTAGTTCCTGTGGGGGACCTTCCCCTTCTCTGTGGAAAAGGAGTGGAGAGAAAGTGAAAAGGGGTGTGCAAGGTGAATAAAAATTAATTTAATAATAAAGTTTAAAGAAAGAAGGAAGAAGCATTATGGATCTGAGCATTATGGATTTGGCTCTTGAGTTAAAAAAAAAAGAAAGCTTGCTGAGTAGAAAAGACAAACAAAAACTAAACTGAATGGAATAATATGTTTTCAGATGACTTGATGTGGACCTGTGTAGGCCCAGTCTCTGTGAGTTCATTATGAGCTTTGATCATTGACTCACGGGGCTTTGTCCTCCTGTATCCTTCATCTTCTCTGTTCTGCCTCCTCTCCTGCAGGTTTCCCTGAGCTCTGAGAGGAGGGCAAATTTGATTGATACATCTCATTTAGAGCTGTGTGTTTAAAACTCTCTCTCTCTCTCTCTCTCTCTCTCTCTCTCTCTCTCTCTCTCTCTCTGTGCGTGTGTGTGTGTGTGTATGTGTGTGTCTATTTTCTGCAGTAGAAACCATCTCTGTTGATGGCTGAATAAGGCCCTGACCTATGAGTATAGCAGGCTGTCTTAAAACCATTATAGTTTTATCTGTCTGTCTGTCTATTTTTTTTTTTTTAACTTGGACCAGTAGTATTTTATTTTAATTAAGTTTCTGGGTTATCTAGTCTCTGTTTTTTGGTAATCCAAGCAGTATTGAGTATAGCTTCCCACCTGTGGAGTAGGCCTTATGTCAAATCAACATTGCTTGCCTACTCCCACAAATTCAGAGCCATCATAGCCCTAGCATATCTTGCAGGCAGGACAGATTGTAGGTCAAAGGTTTTGTGGCTGGGTTGACGCATGTATTTCCCTTCTGGTATCCTTCAGAGTACCCTCCCACGTGAAAGACACTAGAAAATAGGGGTGAAGTTTCCATGTAGATATCCGCTGAACTTCACGTTCAATGAGTGTGCGGCTATTGTCCTCAGCAATGGAGCCCTACTGTCAGAAGAGAGTGCCCTATTGTCCTAGCAATAGCCTGGGTTGTTTGTGAATTTCCATTACATACCATGCCTAACAACTCAACCCTGCCCAGGTACTTCATTCAGTCCTGAGGTCTCCCTCCTTCCTCTTCCACTTCCTGGTGATGTGAATGAGAATCATCCCACCGGCTCATATATGTGCATGTTTTGTCTCCAATGATAAACTGGGAAGGGTTAGGAGGTACAGCCTTGTTAGAGTATATGGTTCCTATTCAGGAAGGTGTGTCACTGAGAGGTGAGCTCTGATGTTTAAGATGCCAATGCCAGTGACCAGATGGAATCGAGTCGCTGTTTCTGTCTCTCTGTCTCTGTTTCTGTCTCTCTGTCTCTGTCTCTGTCTCTGTCTCTGTCTGCCTCTTGTGGTTCAGGATGAAAAGCTCTCAGCTCTGCTGCAGGACTATGACATGATGTCTGCTTCTTGACATGACATCACTGACTGACTCTGTAAAAGCATAATCAAGCTCCCAATTAAATGGTTTCCGCTCAAAGAGTTGCCTTGGTCATGGTGGATCTTAATTTTTTTCTCACCTAATCATAAATTATTGTTACAATGAAAAAATAATTTATGATACATTTTCAGTGTTTCTACCTCGAACTTATTCCTTTTTTTAAATTTTATTAATTTATTCAGATTACAACTCAATTGTTATCCCATCATTTGTATCCTTCCATTCCTTCCTCCCTCCAGCTTTCACCCTATTCCCCTCCTCTAGGTCCATGACTGAGGGGGACCTCCTTCCCCACTATATGGTGATAGGCTATTAAGTCTTATCTTGGTAGCCTGTTTATTCTTTCTTTGAGTGCCACCAGGCCTCCCCACCAAGAGGAGGTGGTCAAGTGATGGTGGATCTTTACAGCAATAAAACAGTAACTCATACACTCACTAAGGTCATATATCTGTGCATATAACATACACTAATGTTATCTGTTGGGATGTGAAAATCTCTTCTCAATGATACATCACTTTAATAACCAATTTGTAAGAAACATGTGACACTCTCCTGAACTAAGTCTTGGAAACAGACTGTCATCTCTGGGTTATGTGCTTACACTTGCTGAGACTGCAGCCATGTAGAACTGCTCTAGCCTTCCTTCCTAGTAGGGTGTCCATTCTGTCCCTTTTTATACATGGCTTCTGAGATCCTATTGGTTTTTTTACATCTACTTGTTTAGGACAACATTCACCCTCTCAGCCAATCAGCAGCTGATAGAATCTTGAGGTTTCCATGGAGCTGAGTAAACAAATTTGTCTCACTGTCCAGTATCTCTGATCTTGAATACATGACTTTTTCTTGTGAAACACAAGACACCTTTATCCAGATCCTATAACATTACCCATATCGACAATGTCAGGTAGGAAAAGAAATGTAATATTTATTTAATTGGGCAGATCCCTAATTTGGAAAGCATCAGAATAATGTGGGATTAAGAGGAAAGTGCTGAAGGACAAGATAGTGTCCCATTGTGGTCTTGGCTTTGACATTTTCTAGGCTTGTGACTTTGGACTGAGCATTTACTCACCTACTCACTAAATGTATCTTTGGTGATATGAAGGCTGGCAGGGTCTTGGGCTCTCTGGGGAGTTGATTATTTAAAGAACGATATAGAGAAGGGAACCACAGGTGACAGGCGGGAACCTTGTGATACCCAGGCCATCAGACCACGGCAAGTGTCCAAATAAACAAATGTTGTAAGTCTCATTGCAGTAGCCAATAAAGGTAATTTGTTTGCGATCACAGCTGGCAAATTTAAAAGGCTAGTGTCTTATTCCTTGTTTAAACTAGTTAGCTCAAGTGGTCATATGTCAATTTTTCTTTACATTGCCAGTGGGATCAAAATAAACAGGTCAATACTGTGACCAGTTAGTATTCATAATACATTGCAATTCAGCTCGCAAACACCCTGACTCCCCAGAAGGTGTTCAAGACCGGCTTGTGCAATGCTGTGGCCCAAGGTGCTCACAGTTCTCAATGGTTTATTTCCTTGTGCTGCTTCTCAGCCTTAGTCCCAAAGTCCTTCAACAGCAGGAACTGAGTTCTCCTTCCTAGTTCTCACTCAAATGCTCTTGAAGTGATACTAATTAATAAGAAAGGTACCCCATCACAAAGCCTTGTGCTCCTAGCTGGGATTATATTGTGGAAGACATAAGTAGAGTTCTCACTGCTGAGGTGCTCCCTCATTGTCTTGGTGATATCAGGAGAATCCTCTGTGGTCAGTTCTAGGTTTATGTTTATGCACAATCCTCCAACGTGACCACACCATTCATAGCTCTGTAAAGTCTTATTGTGCTAATCTCAATTAATAGGCTGTTTGTAAAATTAAATGCAACCTGAGAGATCCTTAGCATTATGTTTTCAAGGGGAACATTATCATAAAATCACCTATCCCTAGTTCTGGCTCTACCACTTTATTACCATAATAATGGGATCCCATGGTGGGATTGGACACTAAATTTATTGAGCTCAGTCACAAGTGGTGTTTTTTTGTTTTGTTTTGTTTTTTCCTTTTTTTATTATTAATTTCTTCAAATTACATCTCAGTTGTTAGCCCATCCCTTGTATTCTCCCATTCCTCCCTCGCTCCCGCTTTTCCCCCATTTCCCTCCCCTATGTCTGTGACTGAGGGGGACCTCCTCCCCCTGTATATGCTCATAGGATATCGAGTTTCTTCTTGATGACCTATTATCCTTCCTCTGAGTGCCACCAGGCATCCCCATCCACGGTACGTCCCCATGGAAAACTTTACCTATCAGGAAAGTGGGTCAGAGGGGAGGACATCCTATTGAGACTTTAGGTGTGAGAAGTCTGGGAGAATGAGGAAATAGAAGGATCCAGAGGGTCCTGGAAAACTACAGGCGGGTCTGGGCCCTAGGGTCCTCCTCAAACTATGGCACCAGCCAAGGAAAATATAGGCAGTAAACTTCGAACCCCTACCCAGACTAGCCGATGGACAAGTGGTGTTTTATTTTTTCTAATTTCTTTAGGGAGAGGTTTGTCACACAAGTATGAATGTGCTCAAAGGTGACTGCTGGGACACACACACCACAGACAGAAAGATACATATATACACACACACAGTGTGCCAAAAAATGCAGGATGGAAGGATGACAGGAGATGAGTTTTAATGTTTCCTGTCTTCTCTGTCTTAGATGATCTGCAGACACAAGGATGCCAGTCTACCTCCTCAAGAGAGCTTTCAAATCTTAAGTTCTCTAGGGAAGAACATTGAAATTAAAACCATTTTTACCAAGGCTTCAACATGAGCCTGAGAAAATACTTCTTCAAACTGGAGCTGACCTGGATAAATGTGGACAACAAGAAGCCGCCTTTATTATCTACCATAAATTCTTCACGTGAGAACCTTCAGTTTCTATCTCCTTCCTGGGACTGTTCCCTCATTCATGCTCCTCTCCTGATCATGTCTTTCACATTTGCTGACGTTAAATGAATTTGACAATGTCATCTCTATTCAGATTTCTAGAAACTCACGAGTATTCTTTTCTTCACTATTCAAAGGCATGAACCAAAGGTGGTGGAGTCACACACAAAAAGGAATGTCATGAGTAGGAGACTGTGCTCATGATCCTTTCTCCATGAGGCCCAGCTGTGTAAAAACACAGGTTGGCAGGGAAGCAGGGAGTGTTCATATTGCTGAGAGGTTTGACTTCCCCATTTCTGCTCAGGCAGCGGGATTATCTTTGATGGTGGCCCAGCTGAGATCCCTCTTCTCTTCACCCTTTAACCTCTTGAGTTTTATAGGAAACAGGGTAGCTTTCCCTGTAGCTACACAGTCACCAGAGAAGACTGTAGAGCACAGTGTGGTTCATTACAGTAAAGTCTTTTTCTTTTTTCTTAAAAATTTTTTATTAATTTATTTTTGTTACATCTCAATGTTTATCCCGTCCCTTGTATCCTCCCATTCCTCCATCTCTCCCATTTTCCCCTTATTCCCCTCCCTTATGACTGTTCCTGAGGGGGATTTCCTCCCCCTGTATGTGCTTTCAAAGTTAATCATAATATTTGGGTAGACAGAATAAACAAAGAATTGCAGAGCTGTCACCAGGTAATGACTCTTATAGCCTCATTGAGAAGAGAGCTGCGTGCTTCATGAAGGGAGTGGTGGTAAAAATCTCCCCAGTCATGTGCATCCCTGAGTTTAGTGAAACAACCTAAAGAAGTTCACATGACTCTGAGGAGCTCAGGCACTGGACAGGGGGTTTCTGGGAAATGACTTCCCTGATCTTCAGAACACTGTGTGTGCTGAGAATGTACATCGCCTTCCTGTTTCACAGAGAAGGAGAAAGCTCACCTTTAGAGATTTGCACAAGTAGGACATTTTTCATGTTTCATTTCCCTGGCTGTACAATCTGAGAACAGGGGTCTTTTTGTTTTCCACAGAAGGTATTCTGAAAAGTGAAGGCATTCTTCTGAGATCCTAATAAATCTCCCTCTCATTTCCTCCTCCTCCCAAAGACAAAGCACTCTTAACGGGGACTCATGTGCCTTCCCTGAGATCATCTTGTCCTACAGAGTTTCTGATCACACCTTCCTCTCAAGCAGAGTTTCTGACAGGGTCATGAACCTTTCTTGATTCTTAGATAGAGGTGAGGGTTGAAGAAGCTTAGCAACATCCAGGGGTGCAGCATCCCATGAGGTGCAGACATCATTTAGGCGTGTGGAATTTTTCTTCACATCTTAGTCACTCTCCTCTGTTTCTTTGGACTGTATGTGGAAAAACTCAACACAGGCTCCACACATGGAAACAGTGCTGCCAATAGATCAAACTTCCTCAAGGTGGGTCTTTGCTGTCTAGGTGTCTGACCAAATATCTCCAGAGCAGAGCAGAGCTACTGCAAGAAAAGCCACAGATCCTGACACTGGGTGGAAGTGTAGCTAATGCTGCCTCAGCACAGTAGTACTGAGGAGGGGGATGGGTGGGAATGGGGCTCAAGCTGTGCAGGAGCTATGGCTGCCTCTTCCAACTTGTCTTTCTCTCTTTTCTGACATTAGAACTATTCTACTTACTCATTCTGCTTTTGTATTGCAGACTATAAACACAGTGTTCAAGAGGGCTGAGGCACTGAAGAGGGATCTCCTAAAGAAATACACCATCAAATATGAGCAACACCTGGCTGAGAAGGTCAGTTTAAATGTCATGGAGATGGGGATTCTGTGCCAGTTTCTCATCCCATTCCTGGGACTGTATTGTGCTGTTTCATTGGAGTTTGTGATTTAGTAATTAGGCTCCCCAGTCACTCGAACATAAATGCACTTGAACTTGTACAAGCCGCCCCCCCCCCACATCACGCACACACACACACACACACACACACACACACACACACAGACTTAGTGAAGGCAGCCATATAGCAACTGAGTAAGGCAGTGCTGGCCGTTTTCCACCACACCTGGCTTATGGAACCTGTGGTGAGACCTGTTTAGAACTACATTTTGTTCATCTCTGTGCTGACAAGACTTTTATTCTGAGATTTGAAATTTTAGCCTAAATCCTTCTCTCATCCTGTAGAATAAGAAAGAAGGGGAGCTAACGCAGCAGGGGCCTTCTGAAAGGACATAGCGACATCTTTTTGAAAGCTGGATGTCCTAGCTGGGCACTCTTCCATTTGGGCCAGTGTTCAGTACTGAAGAAAACAACTGTGGGGAGGCAGGCCCTAGTTCACCATTAGCATCAGAGGATCCTCAATCTTTTTTTGTACCACTTGAAACTTCTAGCCCACCGTGTTCGGTAGAGGATGCCTCAGATTCAGTAGTCCCAAACACGTCATCTACCAAGCAGCCTGGTAAGAATGGCACAGTGAAAAGTCCAGCTTCATCACCAGAGGTTCCTGACTTGTAAAAGTCTTGTGTAGAAGTGATCCGCATTGCATCTGAATCAGCCACACGGGTGACAGACTGGAGCTCAGCAGTAAGGTAAGGCAGTGCTGGTGGACAGTTTCAGAAGTCTGGACACTGAGCAACCAGCCCCCTGTCCATGTCCTCCGTCTTTTGCTTACACGGATCCCCTTACTCTGTTGTGGTAACAGAACTACACATGATGAGTGCTGTCTTTTTCTGTCTTGCTACCTTGACTGTCCTGTAAAAATGCCCTTTAATTTTGGGTAAGCCATGTTGTTTCCTCAAAACTTGCTGGACCTCAAACCCTCATCTTATAAGAGCTCTGTAGAGATTCAAATAATATTAAGCAACACTTAGCCAGTACTGAATCCTCTTCTATCTTAAAAATCTGTGTTAGCATTTATTCTCTGAAAGGCAGAGTCTCAGATAGTCTTTTGAGATAAAGGAGAGCTGTAAATCAGTAGAATTTCTGCTGCTCTGCTTGAGATCATTTGGTAGACTGTCTTGGAAATTCCCAAGTATGGCCAGGGAGTTGATGACTCCATGGATAAAGCCCTGGCAGTGACTGTTAGGAACAGAGATGGAACCTCCAGAAAGCAGACAAACATCAGGTATGGTTGGCCACGTCTATACTCAAAGTTCTCTTAAGTTGAGATAGGACAAGGCTTGGCCTCTCACAACACAGCTTGCTGGACACACAGAGAAGCACAGAAGAGATTCTGTTGGAACAAAACGCAAGGGAAGAACAACACTCTAGGCAGTCTGGTCACATCTGCAATGTGCCGAGGTGCCAGTGTGTCCTTGCTCACACATGAACATGCACATGCTCAAAATATACATATGTGCTAAAAATACATAAACACATCCAGAGATCATTCATAAAGCATTTTAAAAGATAAATCCACAAATATTTCAAAGAGCAATGATCCATGTGATGAAGACTTCCCACTCTTGGCTCTATCCAAGGTGAAAGCTCTGGAATACTTGTAGTTTATCTCAGTCTATGTCTGAAAGTCATAAACCACGGAAGCCACTTGTGTGAGTCTCAGTCTGAGGCAAGACACACAAGGATCGAGGGAAACAGCAGTCTAGCCCCCAGAGTCCAGAAGCCAGCCGACTTGGAGATCTGAATTAAAGAGAAAGAAAACCTGCCTGTGCCAGGAGAGACCCAGCAGAAGTTCTCCTTTTCTCTGATTGTTAAGTTTCCAGGTGGGCTCAGGGTGCCCACCTGAGTTATATGGGATTTTTTCCAATGAGTCTATAGATCCACACATTTTTTTTTTACAATCATGTCACAGTCACATCCACAAATATAGTTCTATCCACTCAAGCTGACAATGAAGTGCTTGATCCCAGATCCCAGTCAGGTGTAGCCAGAGCTTGGAGAAAAAACCAACCTGGTCACTTTGTAGTTCCATCCGGGTGAGGGGGGCTCTGGAGAGAGTCCCAGTGTCTTTGCATTTCTGCCCCAGGCTGCCACACTGAGTTCTGTTCAGGGACACTGGGCTCTGTCACCTCAGACTTTTCTCTATTTTCCATTGCATTTCAGAAACTAAGAGGCCTGTGCCAAGTGATCCTTCCTCAGGATTTGTGTGAGAAGTTTCTGAAGTCAGCCAGAAGGAACACCAAGAAAGGCATTGAGACATGTGGTGTCTTGTGTGGATCTCTGGTAAAGATACAAAACTTCTTTCTGATCTGAGTGAGGCTGTTTCTTCCCGTTTGCTTCCCTTGACAGTCAGAGAACATATTCAGGGTCTGTGACCATATATATTACCCTACAGAAAGACCTGTGGGGGGTCAAGTCCTGGATACCTTGAATTTGATGACTTTGTATTTGGTTGCTTTTCAGAGTTTCTTGACCAGTTTGCTTCAATACTACATTTAGAATTTTTCATTCTTGTGGTGGCTAATGCCAGTAAATCCGGTCATTGTCAAACTGAAGCTGGAGGCTTCCTACAAGTTCAAACCAGCCTCAGACAGAGTGAGGCATTGTCTTGAGGAAAAGGAAGGCAACCAGCAGGCAGACAGGCAGACATGAGGCATGGAGACAGGCATGCTAGCTAATTCTAAAAGGAAAATGAGGACTCAATTATTTTCAGGTGGGGTGAGCATCTACTCTGATAAGCCTTGGTATATATATCATCTAAACACTTCCTGACTCCTGAGCAGATGTGCTGGCTGATGCAGGGAAGAGCAAAGGCCTGTGATGGGTCAAGACAGACATGACAGGTTTTTACCAGCATCTGTTCCTGTACAGTAATCCAGCAAAGCATAGAGCACCAAAAGCTGGGAAACACTGACAGGAAAGAGAAAGATGAGAGCGATTCACTGGGGTGGGGTGGGAGCTTCACTTTCTTGTGTTTTGAGAGAGTACATTTGAGACCTCCAGGGAATTGCAGCAAGTTATTTTCTCTTCACAGGTTACAGAGGAAACATTGTCTTACCCTATTATCATTCCTCAACAGAAAAGAGGCCCTGACTTTTGTTACCGCCATAAAGGAAGAAGAATTCTTTATTATACAAGAAGAACCGGGGCCTCTCACCCTAGGTGGATTCATGTCTCTCTGATGGTGAGTTCCTGTTCTCTGTCTCCTAGCGGGGAGAATGCAGGAGGAGAGAGACATGGAGGAAGAGAGGGTTGTAGGATTGGCCAGTAGGCAGGAGTAGGGTCCAAGAGACCGAAGTGTATTGTCAGAGAAGACCGTTGATGGAAGAATAAAGAATACTGAGTAGGGGTAGAAAGAAGAAAAGACATTGAGCAGAGGGAATGTAAAAGACCATTGAGCTGGAAGAGTGAGAAGACAGGACAGATGGTGACATCTGAACCAGGAGAAGCTGAGCTGAACCAGAGGAGACACTGTTTAGAGGCAGGAGAAAGAACCCAGGTGGAACACACAACAAGTGACACGGTAGCCAAGAGAACTAAAGGCTCAAGCTACAGGCTCCTACTCACAGAGGGAGAAGTCTCATGGGTCTCAGAAGCAAGAGTGAAGGGAGACAGCTAGAACCCATGGGGATTGTTGATCTGATGTTTGAAGTAGTCATGACAAATCTTGGGATAGAAGGAATCGGTCTTCTGTTGGCAGGAGGGTAGCAGGTGTGGGTCAGAAGCTGATGAAATGGTTCCTGATTCGATGCTATGTATATCTAAGCATGGATGAATAAAGGAGTCTTGTGCTCAGTGAGGGACAAGATAAGAAGGAAGTGAGAGAAACTGAGCCTATTCTGACCATTATGTGTTCCTAGGACAAAGCAGTTTCTTCCCCCTCCGTTCTCCACTTAGCTAATGAGTGTTTGCCTGGAATGATTTGGGCAATCATGGGTATGGCCAGTTGTTGAAGCTCCTTGGGCCTGCCTTCCTTGGTGGAGCAGGTGTGGCTCGCCATGCTTACTTGGAATTCTGTTTCTTTTGTCTTCTCAGACCCATCCAACCCAGACAGCATTCTTGTCAAGTGTGGACATACACACCCATTTTGGGGCCAGAGGACGCTACCAGAATCCACCACCCGTGGTGTGTGCCCCCAAGTACAAACAGTGAGTATGTGAGATTCACGCCTGGAAGGTACAATTGCTCTATGGCTCAAAACTAGAGTATATTAACTGATTGCTATAGAAGGCCTTCCTTTAAAATATAAGAAGTACTTTCAAGTACCAGAGGTTGAAGAAATACCACTCTTATATTTGGGGATACAGATACTATGTAAAGTAAGGCTTTACATTCCTCCTAAGAGAATAGAGGATGTAGTAGGACTGGGGAGGACCTCAGGGTCTGAGTGTGTGATCAGCATGCTGGAGGCCCTGGATCCCATCCCTAGTAACATGGGGACATGAAATAAAGGACAGAGGATGCATCTAATAGCTTATTCAGTGCTTATTATGTGTTACTTTGTTCTTCATTAATATCAGTTCGTAAGTTTCAGTCAGGGATCTGAATGCAGAGGGAAATGCCGTGGAATTCTGCTTAGACAGTAGGGTTTTCACATTCCTAGGGAGGTGGTTTCTTTTCCCAGGTACTTTTGAGTGAGAACGCACTTAGTATGATCAAATGGATCTCAGTGTACCAGATCAGCCACAGGTCGATGAGGTTGTGTCACTTCTCATCAGCCTGGACTCTTCTCCTGTGTTTGGACTCAGAGAAAATGAAGTAACATAGTTAAAGGACCAGGACCATGACATATGTAAGAGCCAGAGATAGAGCCACAGAGATCCAAGGAAGCCTAAGATCCTGGAATCATTGTGCTAATTTCAAGAGCCTATGAGCATATACAGGGGGAGATAATCCCCCTCAGGAACAGTCATAACCCTATTTCTTTTTCTTCAATTGCAGGACTGCAGCCACGTCACCATCCAGACACCATGTGACTATAACTGATTTGTGATGAGTAGAATCCAACACACTTACATCAGTTGGAACTCTGTGTGTGTGTGTGTGCGTGCGTGTGTGTGTGTGTGTGTGTGTGTGTGTGTGTGTGTGTGTGTGTATAGTTCACATCTATGAATATGTGAGTGTGGTGTACATATGTATATATGTAGGGTGGTGTATATAGCTGTGTGTTTGCTCTACATATGTCATGTATGTCCACTGGCGTGTATGGGTGGAAAGCTGGGCTTATTCATAATGCTCAGAGAAAAACACTGATGTATCCTTTAATAAGGTTTGTTTTAAGATAGAACAGTATATTAGAAGTTCATAGTGACTGAAAATTGGTTTTATTTTAGATAGCACATTAGTTATTAGGCTAAAATATTTCTAGCCAGGAATCAGTATGTGGATAAGGGCCCAGTGCACACAGTGCTGCCCTGCTTCAAGTGCTGGGCTCCCAGAAGAACCTTTAGGATCCTGTTTGGGGCTTAAACACTTTAAGTGCTGCTTTTGCACTTTGGTGATCATGGACTCTTATGGGTGTGATAAGGCCTTCTGGAACAACATGGACCACCTCACCATCCCTGGAAGACAAGAGGGGTTGACTGCACCTCTGTGGACTGTGCCACAGTTGTCTCATGTAAAACAGCATGAGGCAGCCTTCCCCCAACTCCTCGTATCCCATGTCAGCCCCTCCAGATTGCCCAGGTGTGCAACCATGCTGTTCTGATAGCCATCTCCTGACTGACCACACTGGCCTCAAAACACATCACACCACACCTGAAAACTCTGTCTGGCCCACAGAGAATAGTCTGCTTGTTTGAACAGTTTCTGGAAATCTGTCATTTCTCTGATGGTTTAATGTACTCATCACTGAAGCTAGTGCTTGCTTTGACCTCCCACAAAATTTGTGTCCTGCACAGGGATGACAGGACAAATTCACTGTCACTGGCAAAATGCAGCTCACTCTCAACCATGAGTGGGTGACCACACTGTTCACTACATCTGCTGTTGGCCCTGTGAAGAAGTGAAGCTACCCATAAGACATTGTCATTCCCACAAATGTCACAGACACTCTTATTTTATTTATATAAGCATATTTTGAAACAGATTTTTAGTTTCTTAAAAGGCAATTTAGTTCTACAATAAAATTTAACTGTTGAGTCTACCACTTGAGTCTTCTCTCTGTTCAGCTGTCACACAAACACATTGAGAGATGTGATTGCCAGCAAATAGCATTAGCAAGGTGCTGGTGGGCATCCTTGTCGTAGTTGTTTATTTATTTCTCCTTTCTTTCATTTCACCATTTTCTGCCTGTCTTGTTTATTGTTGTGACTGAATCTCAGTGGAAAGTAATGTCTGACCTGAATATCACCGTACAGTCCAGATTGGCCTGGGACTTACAAAAATCCACCTGCTCGTGCCTCTCAGTTGCTGGCATTGAAGATTTTTAATTACTGTGGTTGTAAATTTGAAAGTTATCGTTCACATTGTCCTGTATGTCTGTAACGTTTCTTGTTCATATTTGCTCCTCACTGCCTTCTTGTGTGCTCCTCCAAGCCCGTCTCCAACTCCTGTTCTAAAAACCCTCCTACTGTCATTTATTGTTTCAATGTACGTTCTCTCTCTCTCTCTCTCTCTCTCTCTCTCTCTCTCTCTCTCTCTCTCTCTCTCTCTCTCTCTCTCTCTGTGTGTATGTATGTATGTATGTATGCATGTTTATGTGTATATAATCCTGCGTATTTGTGCAAGTATGTATGCTAGAGGCCCTTTGGACTTCAGGATAATTTATAGCAATCAGTTTTCTTATTCTACTATATTGGATCCTCTGATTAAACTCTTTCAGGATTAGTTGCAAGGGCCTTGCCCCATGAAGTCAAGTGATCTGCCCCATTTTCTGTGTTTTAACAACCTGCTGTCCCTGATCTGATCACTTCCCCTTTGTGAACAGGCCTGGTGGCAGCAGAGGGAGAGCAAGCAGGATATCTAAATGTCTATGTCATGTGGTAGGGGAAGAGGCCCCCTTTTGTCAGAGGTGTAGGGGAAGGGAATAGGGCAGAAGAGGGAGGAATGGTGGGAACAGGAAAATACAAGGGAGGACATAACATTTGGAATGTAATATGAATAAATTATAATAAATTAAAAATTAAAAATTAAAAAAAACTACAGAGATGAAAACTGTCATTTTTATTCTGAGTTCCCTGCATATCCATGCCTGTGTGGTTCTTCTAGACCTTGAGCAACTTTCTATTCTCTACACCTGTCAAGAAAAATGGCTCCTCCTCTCCTCAAAGCAGCTAACCATCAATAGCCCCTCTGCTATGAGTGGAGCAGGAGGCCTTACCTCAAGCATGCTGCAATGCTGGAAGGGCGCCACCTCGTGAAACTTTAGTGGAAGTAGTCACAGCTGCTTGCCTTTAATAGTGCAATGTCTTTTTTTTTTTTTTTTTTTTTAATACTTTTATTTATTTATTTATTTATTTACACATGTAGAAAACAAACTACATACAGCAGGGAGAACCATGTCACAATCATGAAAATAATGCGTTCTATACATGTTACATTCATAGTGCTTGGCCATCTGCATTTGTCTCGTTTGAAGTGTCTTTCCTGTCTTGTTGGGTCTAAATGTCTGAATGAGATTCAATATCTATCCTATCTCAACTCTAATAGCTTAACTTCTTTATCTTGACCTAAAACGATCTTGTCCTCTAACAAACTAAACTTTGTTGTAAAACTATACTATCTTGTCTTCAATGCCCCTCAGAGACTTGAGAAGGAATAAAACTTAAATTCCTGAGTGAACCAGCAGTGTGGTTTAGCAGCTTCCAAATTGTACAAATTGACTTAAGACAGATTACTTCCTGACCCAATACACTTTATAACATTGGAGCCTCATCTTCAGCTTTCTGGCCTAATATCTCTGCCAGACCTGTTCACAGGACAGGAACTATTGAGGACTTGCTTACCCTGACTTGGCAGAGTGTGACCGTCAACTCTGCCTTCATCTAAGTTGCCCATTTTTAGGCAGATTCTGTTTGTGGCAGGAATGAGGACATTTTGCCCAGTGGTTATTTTGCCACCTTTGAAGCCATGTCCATAAGGAGGCTCTTTGATGCTCATCATCTTCTTTGAGGTCGGCTGGGTATTGTCAGGAGTTAACTTGTCTTGTTGCCAGTTGAGAGGAGAGGTTTTCACAGCACTCCTCCCAGCCTCCACCTGCTGTATTGTTTCTGTGTCTTTTTACACCATGCCTCCTGAGTGGTGAGGTCTGGTGTGTGACTGTGTGATACAGATGCCTCATCTGTGGCCAGTCACTCAATACTTTTTCTAAACCTTTGATGAGCACATAAGTCTATGCATTAACAGCTCCTCATGCAAAATAAATTTCTCTGACCAATGGGGAAAGCCTTTAGCTCTAATCTGTGGACATAAACATAGATATTTAGGAGGCAGTTTGACACGACCATTTAGAACAAAAGACATAGCATCTTTCCTTATGGATCTTTATGCACCAGTGTATGGACTTAGGACCAGATTTATAGCATCATGCATGAATTCCCTCCTGGGAAGTGGTCAAACACTCAACCAGGAAGGGCTTGTTTACTGTTGTAGCAATAGTGCCATGATTGCATATGTGGGCATATCATTGCATCAGGTCAGCATTCCAGTGTATACAATCCACTGCTGCTCAGAACACTGATGACTGTTTCCTCCCAGCACAATGCACAGGAAGGATGACCCTGCACAAGGAAAGCTAGGCAGCAGGGAGGAAGTTTGCCAGTCATTTTCTGCTTATTTCTCTATGTACCAAGACCAAACCGTGGTGTCTTCCACAGTAGGGTCTTACATCTACTTCTGGTGTGTAACCAAGAGAAATAGTACTAGCCTGTACTGTTTTGGTAGCTTTAGGCCTCCCTGACTAAAAACCCATAAGGGGGTGGTCTCACATCTGGGAATAAAATTTCCTGTTATCACCCATGGCATGTAGAAGCATCATGAGAACACGGAGCAGGTGTCTCACTAGTGGGTCCTCCCATTTACTCTCTTCTGAAGACTCGTGATCTCAGGTATTGACGCCTTTTCAGAGTCCAGACTACAAAAAGCTTAATGGTTCAGTTGCCTAGACATCCACTCTCCTAAGGTCACCTGTTGACTCTTCCAAGGACCAAGCCTAGGGTGATGTGAAAAGCTGGAGCCAATATGGAACCTTCATGAACTGAGCTGGTCTTCCAGGGTTGCCTAGAAATTTGTGAAATAACATGACAGGAGTGAATACTGTGGGTAGAGGATGATTCCTGCTGGGATCTGCCAGTGCTGGCAGGGATGGTTTTGTTTTCATTTTTTGAAACAGAGTTTTTCTGTTTAGTCTTGGATGTCCTAAACTTTCTTTGTAGATGAGGCTGGTGTTGAACTCAGAGAGCCACCTGCCTCTGCCTCCCTGAGTGCTGGGATTATAGGTATATACCACCATGCTAGGCTGCCAACCCTGACTTTTAATGGGTGCTTAGTACCTGAAGTTAGTTTCTAAGGCTTTTGCTGCCAACATTTTATCCACTAAGCCACTGCCCCATTCCTGCCATGTCTAGTTCCTTTCTTTCTGAACATATATTTCATGTTCATATGCTTACTATTCAAGAAAACAGTTTCCATAAGCAAGATCTCTTATCAACAATGGGAAATCTTGAATGTCTTCCATACGTGGAAATTTTTCCAGCAAATATGATCTGCATAAGAGACTCCATGACAGTAATGAAGTTATTGGGATCCATGCACAAGACTCATGTTCCTCTTTGTGGTACATATTTCAGATCTTTTGAATTAAGATCTCCATGCATTACTGGGTACAAACAAATGATTCAGGTATGCAATCAGCTTCTATCCTTAACCATATATTTTGTTGTTTGTCTGCATTGCTGGTCTATCTTAGATAATAGAACGTAATCTCAGGTGGAAGTTAACATTTACTGGAAATCACGTAATGAGCAAGTGACATTATTAGTACATCAGATAATCTGTAAACAGCGGTTATTAAATGTCTCTCTAATCTAAGTGCCTTCACATTGAAGGGGTCTTAGAGATATTAGGGGAAGGGAGTGTTTTCCAGGTTTCCATTCTCATCTTATTTCTAATTCTGATTTTTTTCTTAATTAACTTCCGTAAAAGTATCATGATTAGCCACTATACTATGAATGGGAAGTTAAAGTGTAACAAAGTGACTAGATAAGGAAGAAGGGAAACCGGCATTGGTCACCTGGAGAAATAAATGGCGTAAGACTTCTAATAATATTGAATTAAATCTGACATTACGGTATGATAATATCACATCATGGTGTGAATACTTTCACAAGCACATTGACTGCTGGAGAGATTACTCAATTGTCAAAAGCACTGGTTGCTTCCTGTAGAAGACATCAGATTGGCTCAAGACAATGAGTTATAACAATGGATCAATCACTCCAGTGTTGCACCTGACAGGAGTCTCTGCATTGTCTCAGTACTGGTACTGCATTTGTAAGACTGAAACTATGCTAAAATAGAAATATCTTTTGAAAGGGGTTTGAATCCTTCCCCCCAACAAAGTTGCATAGCTCCTTTCAACAGCAGTAACACCCCAAGGACAGGGCTCTGTTCACAGAGGCCTCTGGTCCCTTCCATACTCAAAACATTCCTCCTATTTTTTCCCACTACCCACTGGACATTGCAGACTTGACAGCACATTGCTTTATGTCAAGAAAAAAAGTAATCAGTGACATGTTTGTCGAGAGTAGCAGTATGCAGTGATTGGCTATTTCAGCCGATAATAATTATTTCTGTTGGCAAGAAGTCAGTAGTCCATTGACTAAATGGCAGGAAAATACCTAATTTTTCTTCCTGAAATGTTGCTGTGGTTCACCTTTCTAAGTAAACTGGGTCAAGTGTGAAACCACAGCAAAGCTGACCTCAGGGGACAAAAATCTATATTCTACTTTGTTCACCTGTAGATGTTTTCAATATGTCTACTCTGTATCTGTTTGCAGTTGTCTGAGGCAAAATACTAATATGTTTTGTAAAACATTTTCCCAAGATTTGCTGAGAATAAATTAATTTAATACTAAAAAAATTCAAATTTTACTTATGACTTCAAATTCAATTCTTCTCTAAAGCCTTTTTATATTATTATAGCCAGGATTTCTCTGAAATGTTGATATGAAGAAAATTAAAACAATTTTAACATACATATTATAAAATTTCTGCTAAGACTTATTTGGTTTATAATCAGTTGCTGGAATAGTTAGACTGATAAAAATACACATGCAAATGCACGCTTTTCATATTCAGCACCCAACACACCAACAGTGTTTTCTCTTCCTTGAGTAAGACAAAACATAACACAACACAACAAAACAAAACAAACAACCTTACCCTGGGAAGTTCCTGTACTCTGTCCCTAGGACAAAAAGAAATGTGAGTAACAATGAACACCCGCCAGGGTGTCCTTAGCATATCCTTCCCTTACTTCAGTGGTAGGTTCCAGGCCAGGCTGTCCACAAAACATATAAGAAGCATTACATCTACTAAATGCAAGTCAGCAAAGCCAAGACTTTTAGCTTAAAAGGAACCATAGTTCAGTCAAATCAAACATGTGAATAAAACCAGTTTCTTCTCAGTTCAGAGCATTTGTTTGTACATACAGATTTTGTAATTGAGCATTATGTAGATGCCTTCATATTTAGCATCTATTTGCAGATCCTGTGTGTCTGGTAAAGATTTCTCTTTGATACTTAGTATAGAGCACACACTTCCATTGCTATGAGCATACTTTATTTGTCTTGAAAACACCATTTGATTTTTAAATCTGTGAAATAATAACCGTAATATTCATGAGCATGGACTATATTCTCATCTCTCAGGTGCCCATAAATAAAACTGAAATATGAGACATGGTCTCTGCTTCTGGTTGACATATAAAATATAGACATAGAAAAATAAAGCTAGAGCTCCTTCCCTAGCACTGCCACAGAGTGCTAGCTTCATCCTTCCTTCACCTGTGCCCACGTCTCCTGTGGACCCCACAGACCATTCCTTCCTAACCTCCCTCCTCCTACTCACTGCTGTATCCCAGACCCCAATTCCAGCAGGCACACTCTGCTAAACCGCATGCCACATGTGCCAGAAAACCTGATAGGCTGCCTGCAGACTTTCCTCTCTCTCTGTCTCTCTGTCTCTCTCTCTGTCTGTCTCTCTGTGTCTGTGTCTGTGTCTGTATCTGTCTGTCTGTCTGTCTGTCTCTCTCCCTCTCTCCCCACAAACTATCTATATCTCCTGTGGATCTCACAGATAATCCCCTCCTAAACTCCCTCCTCCTACTTGTTGCTCTGTCCCAGACCCCAACCCGAACAGGCATGCCCTGCTAAGCCACTGGTGATGCCTGCCAAAAAATCAGGTAGTCTGACCCAGTCCCCCAATTTCGTCCTCATCTCTGCAGCAAAACACCCATGTCAGCCTCCCTTGCCCACCTTCTTGATCCCACCTCCGTATCCCATATAACTTTTCCTTCCAACTTTCATGATCAAACTTGTTGCTTTGTCCCAGATCCCATCTCCAACAATCAGACCCTGCTAAGCCAAGGGCTGCTCTTCTCAGGGCAACAAGTAGGCTGAAGGCAGACCCACACCTCTCCAATTGCACCTGAGCGCCAATGACCTCAGTCTCAGGCCTAGCTATGGAGCAGGCAACCTGCTGTGATCTCCATTTCCTCTTTGACCCCATGCCCTATATATCACAAAGTTCTTCTCCAATTTCCCCCCAAACTTATCCCATTATCCAAGTTCCCAATACCAGTAGGCATGTCCCATGAACACACCAGCTGAACAGACCAGGGAAACAAGCAACACACAGCCATCTTTGTGGTTTTTGAAGACCTTATCTAACTATTTTACCTTTTTTTCTAGAGAATAATACCTATCTGTTGCACCTAAGGTGTATATTCTTATGATAAAAATAGACTAGTACTAATATTACCATAATTTGATCAACTAACTACTAACTTGTATAACTTATCCTAAACAGCCTGCAATGGGAGAATAGCAAAATAAAAGGATCCAGAGGGTCCTAGAAACCTACAAGTAGAACATTATGACTGGCAGATTTGGGCCCAGGGGTCCCGCTCAAACTAAGGCACCAGCCAAGGACAATACAGGAGGTAAACTTTAAACCCCTTCCCAGATCTAGCCAATGGTCAGAATATTCTCCACAGTTGAGTGGAGAGTGTGATATGTCTTTCTCACGTACTCTGGTGCCTCACATTTGACCATGTCCCGTGGAGGGGGAGACCTGGTGGCACTCAGAGGAAGGACAGCAGGTAGCCAAGAAGAGACTTGATACCCTATGAGAATATACAGGGGGAGGTAATCCCCCTCAGGAACAGTCATAGGGGAGGGGAATAATGGGAAAATGGGGGGGGGGAGGAATGGGAGGATACAAGGGATGGGATAAACATTGAGATGTAACAAGAATAAATTAATTAAAAAAAAAGTATTGGGAGTAAACCTTGTATTATAATTGACTTATATGGCTACAATAGAAATATATATGTATATGTATATATATATATATTGCATCTGAAGAATAATCTTAAATTTGAATTCTATACCACTGTATATAAAATTAAATTTATTTTGCTTCTATATACAAAATTCTATACCAGTGAATTAAAAATAACCTGTGAGTAATAATTAAGGCATTAAGTTGGGGAGTAGACTCACTAATCTACTTTTTGTTCTATATTTCCTATATATTTCTGTATTCTCTTTTCTTTCTTTTCAACTTCTATCTCCAAACCTAAGAATGGAAGATAAAGAAAAAGAGAGACATCCTTGAGTCCAACCTTGTTTTCTCTCTAAATAAGAACAATAATAACTTACAACCAACTCCCATTGAAAATAACCCTCTATAGGCCAAGAAAGCAACCAAAAACCTTAAAGGAAATGGGGTATTATTCTCTTAAGATTTCTTCCAGCTGATTTAGGATGAATAATACCTTTATAGGGGCCCAAAGAAAATTGGGGAAATGGTTAAACAAGCTAGGAATAACGTAGGTGATTGAGTTTCTAAATGTTGAGAAATTCCAGGCTAAATTAGAGTCCTGTGTGGGACAGTCTGAAATGCTGGGCCAATTGGGATCGGAAGCTTTCTTTGAAAGTGTCCTGGGAACTGTCTTGTTCTGATGAGGAACAGCAACTAAAGCACTTGTTGCTGGAATATGAAGGATGCAGGATGTCAGCATCCAACATGCTGAGTGAATGAATCCTGTCAGGTCTGATCCAATGTCAGTGTCTAGCCCTTTTGTCCTGAAAACATATAATTTCTCAAAAGCATTTTATATTACTAAAATTATAAATGTATAAGGTGTGATGAGACATAGAAAATTAAGGCTGGTTCTTTGCTCTTCGTATGTGCAGAAAAAAATGACACCTGTAAATCTTTATTCATGCCATACAAAGAAGACATCTAATAAATACTTCTTATTTAAGCCATAACAGTGATTGGTAGAAAAGCAAAATATGCCTGATTTATATGGAACCTAAGGACAATAATAAAGTGAATTGTGGCACTTCTAGACATTTGACTTTATGTTCTGTGCAAAAACAGCTCAGTAATTAAAGGGAAGATGACCTACAACAGATAACCAATTGGGTATGTTTTTTCATTTACGATGAGTAGTTTCTTATCAAATGTCAACCCCACACCCTGTCATGGGTAGAATGTATTTACATCATTACTAAGGTTATTTTTGATATATTTTTTTTAACCTTAGAAGCTTTAAAGTTTTATTTCTAAGCATCATCAAGTTTTAAAAAGCAAAATATTTGTACTAAATGTACATCCATGAGAAAAAGTACAATCTAAGCACAAACATATGAAATAGACTTAGTAAAATTTTAACAAAACATTCTGATAACATGTAGAACAAGTAGTTATTCCAACTTATGTGATATATGTTGAGGTCCACCAAGGTTTAGGATAGCTGCTTCATAATAACCTCAGTGCTGGCTGGAAGCCAAAAAAGATCTATGTTAGGTTAGCTTTCCAGAGAAATTATAAGGCTAATATTCCATATAAACCAATCATTTTAAGGTGATCTACTCTAATTTAATGGCAGTTGAGGTTAAGTCAAACACAGAGAGCATTTATCATGACCAAACATCAAATAGACTAATTATTTCTAGTCCCTGCTATAGGTCTTCTTTAATTTGATTTGCTTCTGTGTCTTAGTTAACATTTATAGATCCGTTTTGCCATTGCAATGCTTCAACTCTACTTTTGAATTTCAGAAAGTTTCTCAGAAGAACTAAGCATATTTCTAAGTTAAAAAGGAAATAAAACAAAAATAACTGTGAGTCCCTTCTCCATTTTTCCTGACATATGGGGGACATTCTAACAATATTCTATTTTGTACACAGAGGCATGCAACTATTGGTCCATCTGCTCAGGATGCTGAGGCAGGATGATCACATGATTGGAGTCTGTCAACCTGGCCAAAATAGAAGACTCTTCTTGAAAATAGTAAAACAGCTATTGAATACAAGTAACCTGAAAACACTAAAAAATGTAGTATTCATATAATTCCTGAATGTGTCATGGTGGTTCTTGCTATAGGTAATCTATTGTATATATTGTTTAATAATATAAATGTGTATGTAAAAGTAATTAAATAATAATAATAATAAAAAAGAAAACAGTAAAACAAAGCAAAGGAAACTAAGCCAGAGAGCATTTGTAGATAAAGGTTAAAGTACATTCCATCTCACAAGCAGAATGGCATTCCAAGCAGGACACTCCTGTGTGCACGCCTCTTTGTGTCCTTTCATAGCAAGACCACATTTTGTTCCACTTTATCCCGTACCAAAGAAACCTGGGTTTTTCTGAGGTATGATAAATTCCACTGGGCTCTTTTCCTGGCCCTGAACACTGCACCATCCTTGTCCCTGTCAGCTGGGGTCTAGATCACAGGTTCTTACCCTGAGCCCAAATCTGGGACTTTCTCTGATTTGTTGCCGACATGTATTCCCACTGACCCTATGACATTTCCTGTTTGCTTCACATACTATGTCACTTTTGGGCTCATTGATAATCAAACTCAACATATGTAGAGGTCACAGGTGGACTTCTTTTGGACATGGGGGAGTGTGATACTTTCTGGGCTGGAGTGTTTTTGAACATGACTGTACAGAGTAAAACTAGAACCAACTGCACGAGACAGCAGATAACATGTCACTTGCTAATTATAAAAGGCATATCAAACTTATTGAAAGATTACAAACTCTGTCCAACCACATATATCCATCAAAATTTCCCCAACTCTCAGTGAATTGTGTTGATTTGTGATCCCCACTATCCCTTGGCTGCCATCCATGCCTGCTTCTTGTGTCTGGTACACAGCATATCAGAACCAGAGCACAGAGATTCTGACACCTTTTATTCTTCTATTTCCACTGTTAAGAACCAGAGTAAACATACCTCTTGGTGGCTATAACTGGTCTCTATTTCTATTATGTTCTGTTTGTGGCATTAAAAAGAATACTAGTTTAGAACCAGACCTGGAGACTCATGCCTATAGTCAGAGCTCCTGGGGAAACTGAGTCAGGAGGACTGCATATTGAAACAATTCCGGGAGTACATAATGAGTTCAAGGCTAGCCTGTGCAGCTTAGTGATACCCTGCCTCAAATACAAAGTGAAAAGAGGCCTGGGATGCAGCTTCAAGGCAGAGTACCACCTGGCAGTACTTCCTTCAACCTTGAGTATTGAAAAAACCCGAACAAAGAGTGATGAGGTGATTTTCATTTAAGTCTATAAGGTCAAGCTTTTTGTTTCTATTTTAATTTGTTAAGATCTTTCACTTGTTGCATTGCTCCAGACCAGCAGATATGTCTACTTGTTCCTGATGTATGTCAGTAATAAGTTTTTTGGTATTTTGAGGTGTAAGAAAGTTCATTTTCTTTATTTTTATTTTTACATGTTTATCTTGTTATTTTCATGATTATGTCAACATGTGACTCTTTAGGGACACCTCTGACAACCAAACTAACAACTGCCAATCATGACTTCAATACTTGATTTTATTTACTTCCTTTATTTAAAAATCTATAGGGATGTGAATGAATTTACTGCCTTTACTATTGAATATATGCTATTTGCAAGAATATCTGTGCTCCGTAATATGAAAGTCAGAAGAAAAATTTGTGAAAAATGGAGAAGGACTTGGAGTAATGGATGTGACAATTATGAATGGTGTTTGGCCATTAGTTGTACTCAGCCATTCCCATAACTAATGGGCTTGTGGTTTTAATTCTTTGGCAGACTTTCTGAAAGGTAGTATATCCTGTATCATGATGGGCTTTGGCAGAACATTGTGTGAGGTCCTCGTTTTTCCTGTTGTGATGTTATTACTCTATTTCCCTTTTCTCAGAATTCTATGTCAAAGTGGATTAAATGATATTTGTCTCTCTTTCTAATGACTACTGAGATGATTAAATATAGAACTGACTACAAAATTGATAAAGTGTTCAGGACTGAGTCTCTCAAAATATATACATAACCTTAACGTTCATGTTTACTACTGAAGAGTTGGACTACATAAAATTTGCAGTTTGTATTTCTAATCCATCCTCTTCAACTGCACTGTTATGTACAGTGTAGGCCACATGTAGTAGCTAGCATAAGCCATATTGAGGCCATTTCAACTATAACTTTTTATATAGTTTGTTACAGTATTTCTTCTCGTTCCTCATTATCATTTCATCTTTTTTAAAAAAGATTTATTTATTTATTAGTATATAGTGTTTTTCCTTTACACCAGAAGAGGGTACCAAATATCTTATAGATGGTTATGAGCCATTGAGTGGTTTCTGAGAATTGAATTCAGGACCTTTGAAAGAGCAAACAGCACTCAACCTCTGAGCCATCTCCCAGCTTTACAATGGATATTACTCATGTTTCTCATGCTGGTCTTCATATAACATATCTGAAGCTCTTTCACATTTTTTCTACACAGAATCCTCATATTGAGATTATATTTATAAACCTTAAAGTAGACAAGGGAGCATTTAAGTGATTTTCAAAAAAGCTTCAGTGATGCCTGACTTGGAGATGGTTAAAATATATTCCTGGAATGCAAATCTGTGGTGCTAAACATCATTTTCCAAGGCAAATAAATAAAAAGAAAGAAAGAAAGTATGTTTCCATTCATAGACATCCACTACTATTATAATTTTTAGATTTACTAATAAGGTATAAATGGACATATATATATATATGAAATAAATTATGTGATATTTTGTGTGATAGAAATGTTAGGGAATATTTTAATTGACAAAGACATTGATTGCAGAGAAAGGTAACAAGGTTTTTTATGTTTATCAGTGTGCGTTAGCTTTACAGTTGTACTTTGTTTTCCAAATATAGATCATATCTGAGAGACTGGGGAACATGAGTAAAATCTCCAGTTCATATGGTTTAGAGTCAAGATTCCCATACAATGGCATAATGTAAGTCATTTCGTATTTTCATTGTGTATTAAAAAGCAAAGTGTTCCCAATGGTTCACTTGTCTTTCTTTGCACAAAAGAAAAGAGAGTTCATGAAGTGATAATGAAAATTAGTTCAGGACCTGGGCCCAGCACCAATTGCTGAAAACTGTGTGTGTGTGTGTGTGTGTGTGTGTGTGTGTGTGTATAGAAAACAAGCATCTATATTTATTAAAATATCCAATTTAATTGTCTTGAAACAATTCACATATATATGATAGCACACTGGGAGGAAGAGGGAAGTAGATCTCTGTAAGTTTGAGACCAGCCCTAGTCTACAAAATTAGTCCATGACAGATAAAGCTACACAGAGAAGCTGTATGTCAATAAACCAAACAGAAACAGCAACAGCAGCTACAAACATACAAATGAAAGATTTTTTAAAAAATATAAAATACTACAATAATGATGTTCAAGGTTGTGGTGCTCACTAGCACAATATTTTATTTTCAAGCATATTATCTTTTCAAATTGCCCTCAGGGTTATATTTGATCTTGATCCCAAGAGTGTATGTTAATATCAAGAAAATATTGTTGGCAAAATATTTGTCCTCTAAATTACAATTTATTAAATTGTAGACTTACAACATTTAAATATATTACACATTTTAGAAGATCTTAGTTATTTTATAAATGATTTTTATTTATTATTTACTTATATGTGTATGTATAAAATGTATATATACATATATGTATATACACACATATACATATATACATATGCACATGTATGTGTGTGTGCAGGTGTGCATATACCATGTGGAGGTACATATGGCAAGGTCTGAGGATAATATTTTGGGAATTGATTCTCTTCTTCAACATAGGATCTGGAACTACTTGGGTTTTCAGGTTTGGGGGGCAAAATGCTTGACCTGTTAAGCCATCTTTTAGATCCTTGCTTGTAGTTGAATTATGCAACTATTTCTGTTTGTTTATTTCTGAGAAGTTAAAGACACTCATAATAACAGAAAATGTTATCTTTTGTGAATGCCTGATTCTGTTTCTAAACCAAATTTTATGTCATTAGAGTCAGACTTCTTGTGAATTCATATAGACTGTAATTGTCTATAATGGCTCAGAATAAATCACTTAAGTCATGGGTTATGGTGTTTCTTTGTAGTAACTTTGTCTAATTATATAATTGCAATTTTAACAAGCATGATCATTTTATAGATATTTTATTCAAAATAGCCTAAACTCTTTTTTTTAAAACTCTTTAATTAAGAAAAAGATGAACTACATAAACCAAGCAAATTAACATTATATAGCTTTAACCCCACATGTGAACATTAAATTTAATTTAAATTTAAAATGTTAATTGCTGCAGTTAGAGGGTTCTGGAAGGGAAGATCTGCCAGCTGAAGTGCAGGTGTGTCAGCATTGAGACAGGAGTAGACTGCACCGCACTGGCAAAGTGTTGGTGCTTAATTTCAGTGCACTGTTACACTAACTGCAAATAAAAGATTCCAAGCCACTTGGTCTAATTTAATGCTGATTTGGTGAACATATGACTACTGTAAGTAAAACTAAGGTTAGTGTATGAAATAATAACATTTCTCAATTTTTAAGTCATGAATGAAAATTGAGATGTACATGTTCCTTGGAAATTTTTTGTCCACATTGTCAAAGACATTTACATTGCTCAATGCGTCCTAAAGCATTATTTCTCACACCAAAATTTCAGCTCCCACAGCTTATTGCTCATTAATTTCCCACCAACTATACCCTGTAATCTTCCTTTCTGAAGATATTTAATAATCCATTTAATGTAATTATATGCTGGTCTTCAGTAGAATTAAATGCTACATATTATCCACCTTCTTCCTGATCCCCTGGGTTGGTTCTAGTTGAAAAATCTAGTAATAATAAATTTAGTAATAGAAATTTAATAAAATTAATATTAAAATTTAAGAATTGTTTATATCAAATACAGTATTTTCAAGTTTCAAAGATCTTCATTCTTGAATTTTAGATGTCTCTGAAAATTATTGCTCTTTGTAGATTAAAAATAGATAGATTTAGCCGGGCGTAGTGGCACACACCTTTAATCCCAGCACTCGGGAGGCAGAGGCAGGCAGATCGCTGTGAGTTCGAAGCCAGCCTGGTCTACAAAGTGAGTCCAGGCTGGCCAAGGCTACACAGAGAAATCCTGTCTCAAAAAAACCAAAAAAAAAAAAAAAAAAAAAAAAAAATAGATAGATTTAGGGAAAATATACCCTATTATAATGTTTAATGCTTGTTTAAAAGCATTTACACATTAAGGGAAGCAACCAGTGATCATAATGATGTACAATACATGTTAAATGATGAAATTGTTTTAATTTCTCCAGCATTCAATATCTATTTAATTAGAATATGTTAAAAACTGCTTTCTGTACTCTCATTTGTCTCTTAGCTTATACAAATAAAATATTAATATAATTAGTATTAATTAAAAATTTCTAATTATAGTTAATAAAAGTAATTTTATTTTTAGTAAAGCCATTGACATATATGAATATTGATTATTTCAAAATTGCAGAACTCAAAATGACCTTTAGTATTTTAAGAATGCACTCATTAACTAAGGACAATGAATACATACATATATCTTGTTTTTCTCGCTACTGGGAACACACACCTGCTAAGTAGCTAATTAAATGAGCTTTGTTGTTGCTTGTGGTTTGAGAGCAGTGATAATCATGGCAGGAAAGCACAGCAGCTGTAGCTCCATAGTTTTGATGAAAGTATGTGTGCAGATGCTTTGCAAAGCTGGACCAAAAAGCAGGCTCAAAACTTCAAGTTCAACCTCACACAGCCAGTTCCTACAGCAAAGCTCTATTTGACAAAGATTCCATAGCCATCCAAAATAGCATCACTAGAGGTAAAAAGGCAGAACCCTGTGGGAGATGTGTTATAATCAATTCATCACAGTCCATGGTGGTTTGGAGCTTTTATAAAGTTAGAATTCTGAGAGTCTAAATGTAACGCATAGTTTTTGAAGACGAATCAGTGAGAATACATGTTGTATTTTTGATTAGAGAAAGAGTTTTAATTCAAACTAGTTGGAATAGGGATCTATCATAGTGTTTCAAGCATGCATGGCAAGAGTGAGAGATCTCTTGCTCTTACAAGGACATTGGAAGCAGAAACTGGAAGTGTATTAGCAACAACATTCTCATGTTTTGTAAACTTCTTTTCATTCGTCATTTCCTAGCTGTCTTCATTGTTCTAAGAGCTGGCTTCATCCAAAAGAATCAAAAATATTGACATTATTTCTTGCAAGACTCATCCAGTTTTCTGTGCAAACTAAATGATTATCTCAAGGAAAGAACTGTATGGTCGAACAATCAGTGGTCCACCAACCCTGCCAATCAGCTCATGACAAGTGGAGATCCTTGCAGAAGTAATAAGTTTTTGCATGAGAAGGTAATTCTGGAAAAGATAAAGCTGCCTGAAAAGAATAAAGCGTTCAGTCAGCACAGCAGAACGACTGCAGAAATAATGTTGAGTAAACATCTAATTTTCATTCAAAAATGGTTTATTATGCAAAATGTTAACTTTTCTAAAAAGTTTAATATACAGGGAGAAAGTCACCCCTCTGTAAAAAGTGTACAAAAAAGTGTAAAAAGCCGGGCGGTGGTGGCGCACGCCTTTAATCCCAGCACTCGGGAGGCAGAGGCAGGCAGATCGCTGTGAGTTCGAGGCCAGCCTGGTCTACAAAGCGAGTCTAGGACAGCCAAGGCTACACAGAGAAACCCTGTCTCGAAAAACAAAACAAAACAAAACAAAAAAGTGTACAGAAGCTATACTCTATTACAGAGGTCATAATCCAGGCTGCAGAACCATTCTCCAAGGAGATTAGGGTTTATGCTGCCGTGACAGTGTGCAGGGCAGCCACTCTCTCTCACACACACACCCTTTCTTCATAACCCCATTCTCCGAAAACCTAGTCTTTTAAGACTTTGGATTCAGGCTGGGGGGGACAAGATGACACTGTCCAGCAGCTGACCAGAGCTAGCTCTTCAGGCCACCCAAGATCAGTCCTTCACTTACCAGCTCCAGGTGCAATCTTGAAGCAGGAGTTTAGTGGAGGTGAAGAGGGCCCATGCCCTCGGCTTCCGGCTGGAGAGAAAGTCCAGAGACCTAGGGTCCCAAGTGGAACAGTGGTCACCAGCAGCTGCGTTCTGGAAGTGCCAGGACTGCTGGATCAGTGGCAAATGCTCCTCTTGTCTTCAGAGAGCACAAGTTCCAAAGCGAGCTCAGCTGTCAGGTCCCGGCCCGCAGGAAAAATTGAATCAGGGTTCACCTGAAAGAGGGAATGGGGATTGAAAGTAGGATACAGAGACGCGAGAAATAACGAATCAAGTCAGGGAATTTCTGATCAAGATTCACTTTATTGCTGACTAGCAGGAACATACATAGGGCAAGGTCAATAGGATCTATTCTTATCTCACTCACCCTAGCCCCCGGGCAAGAATGCAATAGCCTAAATCGCTCCCTGTAGAACTTCCTAGTTCTCTGAGTAGTTCCTTGTAAGAACTTCCTAGATCCTCTGGGTGGTTCCAAGTTGAGACTTCCCTACTTCTTTCAAAGGTAAATAGTCCAAGGATAGCCTGGAACACAAGACCTCGTGAGGCAAAGGTCAGCAACTCGAAGGTCACAGCATACAGCCTAAGCACAGGATTTCTGACATGGCAGAATTTGGCATGGGTTCCCACACTCAGCTGTCTAGATCTGGAGATGCCAATCATGCTGGGGCGCAGGGAGGGTGCAGAGTGGGGGGGCAAGGGAGCGGGGGAGGGGCTTCAGGTGTAGGCTCTGCTAGAACCACCTGCAGGTCCAGTATGTAGACTACCGACATGCTGCAGGATTTCCACCTGGCTAAGCTGAGTGCCTCCAGGGACTCCTGGCACCAGTTCACGCAGGCGTGAGTTGCAGTGGTTCACGTCATGCAGGAGGCTAGGTGCCTCCTGGGCCACTAGGCTCTTGTAGCGGACTATGGCCAAGCTATGTTCAGATAGGCAGCACACTGCCTCATAACCGACATGGACCAGGCTCTGCACCCTCATGTTGGAGAGTGAAAACAGAGGTGAGAACTAGACCACTGAAGCAGCGACAGTCGAGTAAATATGTCCGTAGATAATGACTCTTTTTCTCACTTCCCTCCATTGTTTCTGGACTCACGTTTCACCTAATGCATGCATTTATGAAGGGACATAAACACTCATAACTTTTGTTAATGAGTTCATCTTACATGCCAGAAACTGTGTTAAATACTTTACATGAAGCAAGTTAAAATAAGCATGTAATATAATTATTTTATTGCCTGCCTTAATCCAGAATGGTGAAAGACTAAGCTGCGTAAAACATTAAATTGCAGTGTGATGAATGTTCACAAAAGGAAATAAGGCTGGGCTAAGAGGCCAAACCAGGACATTAATTGTATTGAATGCACACAGCAACCCTGTCACACAGCGCCCCATATGGTTTATCTGACATGGAGCACTAATTCATTTTCCACAGCTCACAAATGGGGGAAACACAGAGTAAATTTAGACTCAAGCAAAAGTGACGGAGAAATTCTTGTTTTATTGCAGGGATGGAGTCTGAGGCTGGTGCAAATGTGCTGCATATCAATCAAAATTCATATTCCTGGCATAGAAAGAGCCGTGAGCACAGGCACGTGGACTGTAAGTCAACATTTTCCCTGCCAATGATCTTCATCTACAGAAATAAAAAGGGGTGAGTGCACCCAGCTTTCTCATCAGCTTTCATAGAGGGCCAAATCAATTTAGCCTTTGCTGCTAACAATGACATAAAACTTTAACTTCATGCTCTTCAAATTTACCTGTATGAAAGAAATCTGGTAATTGTAAAAGTGCAACTGACACATGGAGCATATTTTGGGAAGATAGTCTTATGTGTTCTTTTAAAGGAAACAGATTAATTCTAGAACCATTTCCTGAAGCAAGCAAGGAGAAGATGCTTGATAATGCCCATCAGTTTGGGTTTTCTAAGAAATCCATTACGCATTTAAGTGTTTATAACAGTATATAATGCAATCTACTTTACTTATAGTCATTCTTTAATATTCCCCAAGGACCATATCTTCAAACATTTTTCTTTTCTGGATTCATTCTTACACCGTTATGAACTACTGTGAAGACAAGAACATTAGAATTTCTTTTATTTATTTATTTATTTATTTTTAATTTTTATTAATTTATTCTTGTTTCATCTCAATGTTTATCCCATCCCTTGTATCCTCCCATTCCTTCCCCCCCCCCATTTTCCCATTATTCCCCTCCCCTATGACTGTTCCTGAGGGGGATTACCTCCCCCTGTATATTCTCATAGGGTATCAAATCTCTTCTTGGCAACCTGCTGTCCTTCCTCTGAGTGCCACCAAGTCTCCCCCTCCAGGGGACATGGTCAAATGTGAGGCACCAGGGTACGTGAGAATGTCATATCACACTCTCCACTCAACTGTGGAGATTATTCTGACCATTGACTAGATCTGGGAAGGGGTTTAAAGTTTACCTCCTGTATTGTCCTTGGCTGGTGTCTTAGTTTGAGCGGGACCCCTGGTCCCAAATCTGCCTATCATATTGTTCTACTTGTAGGTTTCTAGGACCCTCTGTATCGTTTTATTTTGCTATTCTCCCATGTGTCTCTCATTTAGAGTCCCAATAGGATGCCCTCCCCTCTGTCCCAGTTTCCTGGTAAGTGAAGGCTTTCGTGGGACATGCCCCTTGGGCTAGTATGCAGATATAAGTGAGTATATACCATTTGAGTCTTTCTGCTTCTGGGTTAATTCACTCATTATGATCATTTCTAGCTCAATCCATTTATCCACAAATTTTGGGAATTCCTTGTTTTTAATAGCTGAGTAGTATTCCATAGTGTATATGTACCACAGTTTCTTTATCCACTCTTCTACTGATGGACACTTAGGCTGTTTCCATGTTCTGGCTATTATGAATAAGGCTGCTATGAACATGGTTGAGCAAATTTTCTTGTTGTGTGCTGGAGCATCTTCTGGGTATATTCCAAGGAGTGGAATAGCTGGGTCTTGAGGAAGCCCTATTCCCATTTTTCTGAGATAGCACCAGATAGCTTTCCAAAGTGGCTGTACTAGAATTTCTTATGGGAAGCCCTGAGCAAAAGAGCAGGGTATAGGAAGCTCTTCAGCTTGTATCTGGACCAGTTCCATCCACCATCACTCTGTTCTACAGCCTGGTACACTCTCAGCATTGCATGGCTGCAAGTTAGATTTTTATTAATGACTTCTGTTGGGGTTTGGTCTAATGTTATTCATTCAATTACTGGCTGCCAAGATATAGTTGCTCCTCAGAGCACAGTCTCATGTACACTTGTCCTTATTGTGTAAACCTTGCCTGAAAAACTGTTCATATGGTGGGAGAGGAGGTCCCCTTCTGTCCTAGGCCTAGGGGAGGGAAACAGGGTGAAAGAGGAAGGGTGAATGCAAAGATACAAGTGAAAGCATAACAATGGAGATGTAATCTGAATAAATTATTTAAATAATAATAGAAAAATTATTCTGGTTTGACCAAGAAAAGCCAATACCTGGGCAAGGCCAGAGAAAGGCAGACATGGCAAAGGTTTGCGGGCTTTGGAAGAGAAGGATCTTGGGAGAAGCAATTAGGAACCAGAGGAGGAAGAAAAAAGAGGATCACCATGGGATAGGAAAGAGCCATGGGGGCCCAGAGGAGGGACTCTGAAACTCCATGTGGAAACAAGGGGCCCAGATGAACAACATAAGCAAGTATTTTGGGATTATGCATGGGAGGTAGCCCAGACAGGAATAATTAGAACATACTGCATGGGATCGAGGATGAGAGATAAGGAAAGGTAGTTTAGGGGCTTAATATCTGCCATGCTCTGGGTAAAATGAAGCTATTCTAAAATATATCAGGCATCTGTGTCTTTATTGATCGTGAATAATACTGTCACAATAATTATAAGCCTAATACATAAGCATTTATTCAGCCATACCATTAAGCTAGCTGCAACAGACTTAAAAATTCAGGTTGTATAAATAACAGTACTAACACAAGTTCTAAGTGTGGTAACAACTGTGCATTGAAAACGACTCTCTGCTTTCGCTTAGAATTTATGTATTTGTCTGATTAATAAGACATGAATGGTAGCTTTTCCCTCTTATTGAGGAGGAAACTGATGGTAACCATTGGTGTGGAAGGCTGAAAACAAGTTTTGGAGCTCTTGACTAAGCACTGAAAGCCAGGGAACTCTCTTTGTTTGTACATTCCTGTTTTATAAGTAGCCAAACTCTGGTTTTTTTTTTTTAATCATAAAGGAGACATTTTTTATTTTTTCTTCAACAATATTCAATATCTTGGAGAGAGAGAGAGAGAGAGAGAGAGAGAGAGAGAGAGAGAGAATTGAAATTAAGTATAAACAGAACTTAATCATTAGTTATTGGGCCAGAGCAATGGCTCAGTGTTGAAGCACTTGTTTCTCTTGTGGAGGACCTGGGGTCAATTCCCAGCATCCGCATGGCAGCTCACAGCCATCTATAGTTCTAGCTCCAGGAAATCCCACACCTTTCTCTGTGGAAACTTCACATACTCACGTACATTAAATATGAATAAAATGTATAAAATCATAAGCATTTAATTTATCTTATTAATGATTCACTTGTATGCTATATTTGTGATGTTTATTTATTTATTTAAATAATAATATTTATATACTGGTTGTCACATTGAAGGTGACATTCTATAGGAGCCTACATTTTAGCCACACATCATTATTACACACATATAAAATAAATTATTCTGGAAGGATTCTTACTTAGGTTATCTTCATATATTTCCAGAGCTTATTAAACTAGATTGCATTGTGCAAACACTTTGTGGGGTTTTCTTCATGTTTATACAATCATTTGAAGCTACTTTTAATATTTTATTTTCATAAAAATTCAAAAGTATTTTCCATATGATTATAAAGATGAATTTCAAGGTTAATTCAAAGCTTCTGAACTCTATATAAATGGAAATATGTTAATACACTTTAACTCTATACAAATAGATATACATTTGAGAATGTAACTCCTGTGACTGCATTATTATGGTTTATAAGTTTGTGTTTTCCCTGCTGATATTTCAGCTTTGCAGAATGATTTGACAGTAGGATTCTAATGTTTCTTTGTAATCTCATTTCTATCCTTTTATGTTAATAGAATATTCACTGTGATTTGCTTAGCATATTTCATACTGTATAATTTAGTTTTTCTGAAATAAAAGATATGGTGAAGTACTTTTCTCAGTAGAAGTACTTGCCCAGTATGTATAAGACTCTGCAATTATTAGTCAAACTGTAAGCCACCCTGGCAAAGTGTTTGAAACACCTGTGGCTCTCTTATCTGTAGTAAGATTTTTGTTACTTTGTTATTGCTCATATATGGGATCACCTGGGAAGCTTAGATTGGCCTCAAAATTCTAATGCATCTGCAACCTCCTCTTGAGTAAAGTGGGATTACAGGCATTTGAAACTATATCTAGAAGTAAATGTTTTATACTATTGAAATAAAAATAAGTAAACCAAACTTCCTTAGATTCTTTCTCCAACTATGGCGTTTATAAAAAGGGCTTTTGGGAAATTCTGCTCTATATTTGACATAACTTAGCCACCAGCTGTTACTCACAGCATCCAAGCTATCTGAAGACTGAAGGATACAATGATACATGGCTAAAGTTTAATGACAATAAATTTAATCTGAAAACAGAATGAGATTTTTGGTATTTAGTGGTTAGGTATAGTAAAACAAAGAAACCGAACTCAGCTTTACCCACTGCTTGACTTTGTATATTTCTACAATGTTGGAATGTAATCAATAGCTTAGCTTTCACAAAACATCCACAGTTTCTGAGATTCTATTTCAGAAAGAAGGAAGGAAGAAAAGAAAGAAGGAAGCCTATCTCACAAATACTTGATTTCAATACTATAAAAAGGAGAGAAAGGAAGGAAGGAAAGAAGAAAGAGGGGTAGTTATAGAATGCTAAGGTTTCAGGTGATACAGTTTTACAAAGTAAGATGGACTAGAGTCTGGCCAACTGTAATCGTTACCAAAGAATACAGGATAAAAAGTTAAGTGAGAAATTTTATGTGTGGCCTGTCCAGGAGATGTTGAAGAAATAAACCTGTGAAGTGTACCTGGTTATGTTACCAGTTATGGCTGCACTCAGTGGCTGAAAGGGTTGCCCTAAGAAATACACACACACAAAACAAAACAAAACAAAACAAAACAAACAAACAAAAAAAAAACACCAAAAAACCAAAAGCAAAACAAAACACTAGTGCTCCAGTTTGATTTTTCTTGCTGAGACAAATGCCATGGCTAAAAACAGCTTTAAAAAAGCAATGGATTTATTTCAGCTGATAGGGCAAGGACCATCACTGCAGGAAGTCAAGACAAGAATTCAAGCAGCAATTTAAAGCAGCAACCATGTGGGAAGTGTGCCTGTGGGCTCACTCACAGGCTCGTGCTCAGTTAGCTTTCTTTTAGAGCCAAGGACTACCTATCTAGGGAATAGTGCCACTCACAGTGGGATGGACACTTCTATATCAATTAGCATTCAAGACAATCATTCATAAATATGTCTGATGGGTGTAAGATGGAATCTCAGAGTTGTTTTGATTTGCATTTCCCTGATGACTAAGGAGGTTGAGCATTTCTTTAAGTGTTTCTCAGCCATTTGATACTCCTCTGTTGAGAATTCTCTGTTTAGTTCCAAGCCCCATTTCTCAATTGGGTTATTCGGTTTGGTGGTGTTTAATTTCTTGAGTTCTTTATATATTTTGGATATTAGACCTTTGTCAGATGTAGGGTTGGTGAAGATTTTTTCCCAGTCTGTAGGCTGTCGCTTTGTTCTCTTGACAGTGTCTCCTGCCTTACAGAAGCTTCTCAGCCTCATGAGGTCCCATTTATTAATGGTTGACATTAAGGCCTGGGCCGTTGGTGTTCTGTTCAGGAAGTTGTCTCCTGTGCCAATATGTTCCAGGCTCTTTCCCACTTTTTCTTCTAAGTGGCTTAGTGTCTCTGGTTTTATGTTGAGGTATATACTCACTTATATCTGCATACTAGCCCAAGGGGCATGTCCCACGAAAGCCTTCACTTACCAGGAAACTGGGACAGAGGGGAAGGCATCCTATTGGGACTCTAAATGAGAGACGCATGGGAGAACAGCAAAATAAAAGGATCCAGAGGGTCCTAGAAATCTACAAGTAGAACAATATGATAGGCAGATTTGGGCCCAGGGGTCCCGCTCAAACTAAGGCACCAGCCAAGGACAATACAGGAGGTAAACTTTAAACCCCTTCCCAGATCTAGCCAATGGTCAGAATATTCTCCACAGTTGAGTGGAGAGTGTGATACGACTTTCTCACGTACTCTGGTGCCTCACATTTGACCATGTCCCCTGGACGGGGAGACCTGGTGGCACTCAGAAGAAGGACAGCAAGTAGCCAAGAAGAGACTTGATACCCTATGAGAATATATAGGGGGAGGTAATCCCCCTCAGGAACAGTCATAGGGGAGGGGAATAATGGGAAAATGGGGGGGGGGGAGGAATGGGAGGATACAAGGGATGGGATAAACATTGAGATGTAACAAGAATAAATTAATAAAACAAAACAAAACAAAACAAAACAAAAAAACAAAACAAACAAACAAACAAAAATATGTCTGTAGGCCAGTCTGAACTGGGAATGCCCTTCCTTTCTTGAGATTGCTCTAACTCCAGCTCCAGGAGATCTATTGTCTTTTTCTGTTCTCTGTGGGCACTCACATACAAGGCACACAGAAATACATACTTGCACATAAATAAAAGGCGGTATCTAAAAAACAAAAAGATCTACAACTACATGCATTGCCTGGCCCATATTAACTCCTCAGTAGATGGTAAAAAAATCAAGGCCCTTCTCTGCCCGCCCTTTTATCATACATAAACGACTATTGGTACTGCAACCTGGGTACGTTCGCAACCCACAATACTGAAAAGAGAAATAAGGAAGGAGACTATGCTACACACAAAACAGGTGCTGGCTTTAGAAATCAAAACAATGCCAATCCAGATTCCAATTAGTGTTAGCATAGTCTGACTAAGGGTTTGAGTCTCTCCCCTGATCACAAGGTATGTATTTACCTAAAAAAAAATCAATAAGATGTACATGCTCTGAAAACCTTCAGTCTTTCTAAAACACATTTCAATAAGTAGACTGAGTAACAGCTGTCACATACATTGCTGAGAGACTTATGAGGTTCTTCAGGGTCATCCATAAGAAGCTATAAATGTGTCTTGCCATCAGAGAGATAAATAGTCACTTCCCATGGTCATGTATCTCAGTGCAACATGTTCACTATATCCCATTTCAATAAGCTTTGCATATGCATTTGCATTTACTATGTCATAACCATAAATAATCTATCCTACAGGCATGATTTCTACCACTCTTCACAAGTGTCAAAATTGAAGCAGAAAAAGTGAAGAGAAGTTATTCCAGGAAACACATTATAAATGGTTGAGGTGATATTCATATTTGTCTGTCTAGCTTTGAAATTGATGGAAAAAATAAAACCAATATATCCTTAAATTTTTCAATAGAATGTAAAATTTTTATATTGTCACCAGATTGTTTCCCACATATTATTTATTTAAAAAATGTAGTAGTTATTTACACAAAAGTGGCGATGGGCAGGAACAGCAAAAATTCCTGGATATGACATAGCCATATACGCATGAAATCATTTCAAATGAGACCAGCACAAGACCTGCACAGGACTGAGCTTGTCAACATCCATCATTGATGGAGTGTGTCCCATGAGGCCCACTTCTCCTAGAGGTAGAATTTGCTTTTAATAGTTGCTCAGAAATGGGTATGATTTGCTTCAGTCATGCAGCCTTTGATCAATTGCCCTTGCCCCAGTAAATAACCTCTCACATACAGGTGAGTAAGAAATTCTACACACACTACAGAAAGCATGGAAGTAGGAAGGGAAAGTGGGTTTTAGAGAGAGAGAGAGAGAGAGAGAGAGAGAGAGAGAGAGAGAGAGAGAGAGAGAGAGAGAGAGAGATGAGGAGGGGAATGGTGATGAAAACTAAAATGGATTATTTAAAGTCTGAAACTGCCAAACACACACACACACACACACACACACACACACACACACACACACACACACAAAACCATAAAATAATTCATGGACATGGGCCCCATTCTGTGCATAAAGGGCATGGACCAATAACAACCATGGAGCCAGAGATGCCAGGCTGGACATCATCCTATGTGCCGATGAGATGTGTCAGGGAGGTGGGTACATAGAGCTGTTCAGGAAGGAAGAAGCATCCTAGAGTGTTTCTTTCCTGACACCCGGAAATCCAACATACCCTTCTCTGAGACTTCTCACCCTAAGGAAGTCAGTTACCATCTTACCTAATTATTTTATTTTCTCCTGGTGTTTAGAGCTAGGGATTAAAAAAAATAAGCTGCTGCTTAATTAACTGACAGCTTGATTTGATATTTTCATTTTTCTCTTTCTTTTCTATTTCTTTTAGTCTGAAATGTCCCAAACTCATGATTTTCTATCCTCATCCTTCCCAGGTGCTGATATATATGTGTGTGTGTGTGTGTATGTGTGTGTGTGTGTATGTTTAATATTTGCTACTCCCTTCTTTTTTCTCTACTGAATTCCAATTTAAGTAGACCATGACACATCTTCCAGTGGCAATTTTAAAGCCAATTCTTTAGCAAACCTTCAAGAAAAAGTAGATCCCAACTTTTAATTAGTCTTTTTATTTGCGGGGAAGCAGGAGGAGATGAAGAATCAGCCTCCCTGTCTCCCACCATGTTTCGTCTGGCTTGGCTGAGAAAATTCCAGAAGCCCCGGAAGTGATGGTCAAACCTGAATTCAGCAAATCTGAAATGGGTCGCTCAGGAAACATCACCTACTTGCAGATACATAGGAAGGGACTGACGCTGACGTATGTGAGTGTGGAACTTGATGTGTGGATGTCAGAAGTGAAAATGGCTTCAGTTGACTAAATTGTCCTGACTAATGCTGACTAATTTCCGGTATTTCTAGGAAATATGATAGGTGCCCAGAGACCGCTGTGAAGGCCATGTCCACAGTACGTGCAGCCACAGACAAGAGCAAGGGAACCATAGCAAGACACAGAGCTGAGAAACATGTGGAGTTCAGAACCCAGAGGAAACCTGCCTGGGAGCAAAAGATACTAGCAGCTGCCTACCTGGGCTGGGCAAGGAGGAAATGATGTTAGTTTCTTGACCTAAGACTTTGATAGTAGGGCCCCTTGACCAGTGAGTAGCTCACAGTTATTACACTGATCATTAGCTAATGAGTTTAGTACAAGAATAAGTCAAAGAGATCAGAACTCGAAATGAAAACAAGCAAAACCATTACCTAATGAGCCACATGTGCCAGAGTCCTCCTTCCCTCTCTACTGTGTAGCTCGGGAAGTGAACACACCCCTTCAGAAAACAGTGTTTCTGCGACCCAAAGTGTTCACAGTCTTTGCTCTTTCACAGAGCTTGACAGTTTGGAATAGTTCAGTTGCTTCAACCATGGTCTATTCTTCTGGAATTATTATTTGGGTAGAAACAGCAAGCTCTAAAAAGGTATGCATTGCATTTCAATTTGGACCTTTGCATAAAAGATAGATAAGCTCCCATCTTAGCCACAGGTGAAGCAGTGTGCTTCCTTCACTTTAGATAAGAGGCAGCCAGGAAGTGAGCCTGCTGACAGCAGGAGTAGGTTACTGACCGAGGGCCCAGAGGCTGAGCTCTGTAACATCCATCCTGATTCCAGCAAAGACCACAGCAGGTGGGTTGTAGAGGAATGTGTGACGTCCTTAACGACATGTCTAATTGTACTGCATTGTAAGGTATTCCCCTGAAAACTTTCTTCTCTCTCTCTCTCTCTCTCTCTCTCTCTCTCTCTCTCTCTCTCTCTCTCTCTCTCTCCCTCTCTCTCATCCATGAACCAAATACACACTGACTGCTCCCTGTACCTCCACCCTGTAGTCCTCAGAGGCAGGGCACCTAATGTACCAATGCACCATTGCACACCAGCCACCTGCTTCTCAGAGGACCCAGATAACAACAGATCCAGGTATTGATTACTTAAAATACAGGCCTCACCCTGGCCTTTGGCACTCTCCCTTGGCAGTTTTTGCTATTCTTTTAATAAACTGTCAAGTGAATCCACCCTATCCTTGGAAATTCAAACAAGAAATGAGCTCAGTACAAACCTGACACAATAGTTTCTTTGCTATGCTAGAGATATCACTTTGTTTCTGTTTTAGATGTGGGACAATTTTAGTTCTTAGCATTAAAAAAGTCAATCTCAGGAAAAAATAATTTAGGATATATAAAGCTACAATGTATTTTCTCTGTGATAGAATCATTTTAACACCTCACAGATTCCCATATTCCTTAATACCATTTTCTTTCTTTTTTTTCTTAAAGATTGATTTGTTTATTTTTATATATACAGAGCTCTGCCTACATGTACACCTGCAGGCCAGAGGAGGGTATCAGATCACATTATAGATGGTTGTGAGCCACCATGTGGTTGCTGGGAATTGAACTCATGACCTCTGGAAGAGCAGTCAGTGCTCTTAACCGCTGAGCCATCTCTCCAGCCTCTTAATACCATTTTCAAAGAGCACATCTAGTTCATTTAGATAACAGAACTAAACGCTGAACTTAAAGGATTCTTCGTGATCATGCATGACCTTCTGAAGCCACTTGGGTTCCTGCACTCCACAACCCCGCACACACTCACTATGTTTCTGAAGCGTTCAGGGTTCTCTTGACTGTGGGACCTGAAGATAACACACGAAAAGCTTCCTGTTGTGATCTCAGCCTTCAGCCTCAAGCATGCCCGGGGCCTCCTGCAATTGGCTCCCTCAAGTCTCCAGCGTTTCTTTGTGGGGAAGGAGAGAGACAGAGCTGTTTGCTCGCAGCAGTTTCTTAGTCTCTGCAGGAGAGCTGCAGGCTAGATCTCTTGCATTTTTCTGTTCTTAAGTCTCACAGAACTAAAATCGTTTACATTCAAGATAAGATTTATATCAGCGGTCCAAAAACAGTCTGCTCCTTCAGGGAGACGAAAGCTACCAATTAACCTTCAAGTTAAAAGCCTGTATGTGGAGAGGGTAATAAGGTGAGAGTGGGAGTCGCCGTGTGGGGCAGGAGGATGGGGATCAGGATTAGAGCAGCTTCAGGACTGGAAAACTCAGATATAGTTCCCTTCAGGAGAGTACGCTCTGTAGAGAAAGACAGGAAAGGCAAAGGAAACAGCAGGGCACTTGAAGGACACATCACAGGCATTTCTAAGATGAACAGTTTGAGATTTAACAGAAGAGGGGGCCCAAGCCATGAGAACCAAGCAGAGACCCAGAACCCTGGTTCTGGTGTGAAAACAGCCCCAAACATTTTTCACTTGTCTATGACACCCTGACTCAACAGACTCCACAAATGCATCATTAGTCAAGATCGATAGTTATCCGCAATTAAACACAAAGGAAAAGAGACCAGCCCTACATCAGCATAGACTTTACACAAGAATGAGTAGCAGCAGCAGTCTTTGATTATACATACTCATCAAAATATGCTTAAATAGTTTTTTATAATTATTCATTTTAAGTGTGTGTGTGCTTAGCTACATGTAATCTCAGGACATGCCAACAGTGCCTTTGAAGGCCAGAAGAGGGCATCTGATCCTTTGGAAATGGAGGTACAAACAGTTGTGAGCTTCTTTGTGGTGCTGGGAATCCCAGATTCTCTATAGAGAGCAGCTGTGCTTCTAACTTCTAACTCTCCAGTTCCTCAGTCAAACACATTAAAGCAAAAACAAACAAAACAAAAAGAAAGGAATTCCATTTCTATAATATTATTATTAGCAATGTCAATAATGTTATATTAAATGTTTCCTTTTATATGGTAAGTAAAGACATAAGTGTATTATTAATATCACATAGAGGTACTAAATGTCCCCACTGCCATGCTCTCATAGTTAGCTTTGGCTGTTAGCTGGACACAAACCTGGAGCCCATCACCTGGGAAGAAGTTACCTCAACTGGAGAATTGTTTCCATCAGACATTTTTGTAGTTGCTAACTGATGTGTGAGAGCCCATGTGGGCAGGTCTACCCCTAGGGAGGTGGCCTTGAGCTGTGTAAGAAAACCAGCTGAGCAAGCCACAGAGAGCAAGCCAGTACAGATCATCCCTTCACAGTTTCTGCTTCAGTTCCTGCCTGCAGGCTCCTGCCTTTAATTCCTGCCACGGCTTCTCCATATGATGCTACCTTTAAGCCAAATAAAACCTTTTTTTCTCCCCAAGCTGCTCTTGGAGACAATGTTTTATCATAGCAGCAGAAAGCAAACTAAGATGACACATATAACTCTTAAAATGTCCTCAAAATGGCCATTCCTGCACTAACCAGGAACTTTAACACTAAGGATTAATTTCCCGATGAACATTGAAAGGCCTGGAGTTAAGAATAGCTATTTCAGCCGGGCGTGGTGGCGCACGCCTTTAATCCCAGCACTCGGGAGGCAGAGGCAGGCGAATCACTGTGAGTTCGAGGCCAGCCTGGTCTACAAAGTGAGTTCAGGATGGCCAAGGCTACACAGAGAGACCCTGTCTCGAAAAAAACCAAAAAAAAAAAAAAAAAAAAAAAAAGCAAAAAAGAAAGCCGGGCGTGGTGGCGCACGCCTTTAATCCCAGCACTCGGGAGGCAGAGGCAGGCAGATCGCTGTGAGTTCGAGGCCAGCCTGGTCTACAAAGTGAGTCCAGGGTGGCCAAGGCTACACAGAGAGACCCTGTCTAGAAAGAACCAAAAAAAAAAAAAAAAAAAAAAAAAAAAAAAAAGAATAGCTATTTCTTTATTTGATGTTCTAGGGCATATAAGGATTCCTAGGATGCTTTTTCTTGAAAGCAAATTTCCAAAACTTGTGGTGTTGTGTCAAAAAATAAGAAAGGAACCTAACTGAACCTGCTTGTACCAAATAAAAACAAAACAAAACAACAACAAAAAACCCCACCAAAACCCAAAACTCCCAAACTAAAAACCTTGTGGAGATTGAAAATTTAAGTTACTATTAATACAAAGCGTGTTATCTACATTATGCCTTATTGTGTCTGTAGAGTCCAGTGATCTATAAGAATGAGAGGGAGAGAGGGAGAGAGGGAGAGAAGGAGGGAGAGAGAGAGAGAGAGAGAGAGAGAGAGAGAGAGAGAGAGAGAGAGAGGGGGGAGAGAGAATGGGCCAAGACAGAGAATGAGTGATCTAGAAATGAAATGCATTTGGTTAGTCTTACATGCCCACTTTGACCTTTTTAGCCTCATGCCCTTTGGAGGCTCTTGTGTCTTGTTTTATCACAAACACATCCATGAGTTCACAACTGATGAAGAGTGTATTTTCTATGCCTTTGTTTCTTCTCTCCTGGAGAGTCTTTTGGCTATGCAGTAATTAGACAGAGTGGAACTGGATTAGTCTCATTCGAGCAGTGAGATTTTCAGTAATGGGAGAAAGAAGCTAATGGGTAAATTATCCCTTCTTTCCCTGGATCAATGATTTCAAGCCTAAGCAGTGAGTAAAGAGGACTCTCAAATGCCAACAAATTAGTAGGCTGCCACTTATTTCTAGCAGCAGCCAGTGGGTAATGCATGTAGTATGTTTTCTCTTCCTCCTATCCACATCCCCATCCCTAACGTTATTGTTTCTGCAGGATGTAGATTTTCTTGAGGAACATATAAGCTTTTGCCTTAATTATATCTTTTTTTCCCCTTTGAATACACCTTATGCAAATTCCAGTCTACATAATTTAGCAATCAGGAAGAAAAAAAATCACCACTTCATAATATTAACCGTATTTCTTTTTTAATTTTATTTATTTATTTTTTGTTTTGTTTTACTTTGTGTGTATGAGTGTTTTGCTCTCATGTTTTCTAGTGTATCACATTCATGCCTTATCCTGGAGACCTCAGGAGTGGGCGTCATGTCCCTGAACTAGAGTTATTGACAGTTGTGAGCCACCATGTGGGTGCCGAAATCAAAACTGTGTCTTCTTCAAGAGCAAGTATTCCAAATTGCCAAGCCTCCTCTCAAGCCCTGTAACTGTATCTGATATATATGTTTCACTTAATGAAATTGAAAGATGACAAAAGCAATACAAGTCAATGTAAAAAGTGATAGAATAAGGAAATAATATTGATGCAATCCATGTGCAGTTGACATTAAGTGTCACAAGTCTCAACTGAACTTTTGATGGAGGATGAGGAACCAAAATGTGACACCATCATTCTTTTTCCAGAGAAGAAAATATATCTATGTAATTAAATTGTCTTAATAACATTTTAATCAACTTTAAAACTTTATAAATGTGAAATGTTATAAACCAGATGGAATAGTTTTACATATATAGATAGAGATAACTGATAACTTTTTAATATTAGCAAGGTATTAGATGTCAGATGATTGGCTTTTTAATGTTTCAAAGCTATGCACATTGACCTTCAAGCCCATTCGCAAAGATCTAGTCACTGGAACCATCTGTGATTAGAATGGGAAAGAGTGGTCTTCTGTATTTTGGGGGTGCAGGTGAGCTGGGTGAGTGCTAATGGTTATGTCTGCTATGCATTTAAAAAGTTTCTGTTGTGAATTTAGGCTTAATGGTGGGGAAGGTGTCTCAATGGGCTGAAGAGGACCTGATTTCTGATTCCCTAATACTCACATAAAGGCTGAGTTCTAGAGTACCCATCGGTAACCCCAGCTCTAAGGGAGCAGAAGAGATAGAAACTGGGGCTTGCTGGCCAACAAGTCTATCTGAAGTGGTAAACTCCAGGCTGGGTCAGTGACTATGGCTCAAAATCAATAAGGTGGAGAATGGTAGAGCAAGACATCGGATATTGACCGTGGACTTCTAGAAAGGCACAAATGGTCATCCATATGCACACACCCTTAACCCCATAACACACAGTGAGTAATATCTGTGGGTAGGGACCAGATATAGATGACTTAATATCTGTTTAGTTGTATATGCATTGCAGTTTAAGAACCACCATGGCTGAAAATGTTTCCATGTGGTAATGAAGATGTTTGGACCCATGCCTAGTCCACCAACATGTGATCTGGGTGTTCTGTTATGTAAAGATGTGATGTAGATACAATATTTTGTAATGACTATAACCCCTTAGCCTGTTTTCCCTCTGAGCACTCACTGCATTGTATGGTGGGGCTGGAAGAGCATTAACTGCTTGCTGCCCTGAAAATTTAGGGGAACTCTGACCCCAAAAGGGTGCATTGTATATTTAATTGTAGAATATAAAAATACAATCTTTAAGTATCCAAAATATTTTAGAATAAATCTCACTAACATTGCCCAATCCCTGAAGTATCTATGCAAAATGTAAAATCTTGGTTCTCTGTTTATTTTTAAAAAGTTTTTTTTAAAAAAAGCAAACATATATATATATATATATATATATATATATATATATATATGTGTGTGTATGTATGTATATACACACACACACACACACACACATGAGGGAAACATGGTTTTCATTGTTTTGAATCTAAAGAATGTCTGTTCTTATGCCATTTAAATGTGTTTCATGGGGTTGGAGAGATGGCTCAGAGGTTGAGAGCACTGACTGCTCTTCCAGGGGTCCTGAGTTCAATTCGCAGCAACCACATGGTAGCTCACAACCATCTATAAGGTGATCTGGTGCCCTCTTCTGGCCTGCGCTGTGTATGTGCAGGCAGAGCACTGTATTCATAATAATAAATAAATCTTTTAAAAATGTATTTCATGGCTTACAAAATTTATGTAATTTCAAGTATAGAGACAAAATATTAGAGGTATAAGAAAAGAGGAAGATGGAACAGATACAAATGTAAAATTGCAAGATTTTTTCAATAAAATGCTTGGTGATAAATACAATGGAGAAACAGGGAAGACTTATTTACACATATAAACACACCAGTCTACCAATCAATGTAGATTGATTGTCAAAAAGTAAAATTTAGTGTTCTGTGAGAGTTGGCGTCATATTGCACACGGCTGAACAAAGTTGGCCAGCCACCCATTTTTTTTTGTGAGGACAGTTTTGCAGGAGTGTGGCCTGATGATTTCTATGTTGTCCACAGACCTCTTCTTTCTACAGAGGAGATGAGTAACTGAAACAGAGGCTGTAAATATGAGAAACCAAAGATATTTATTATCTGATTCTTTACAGAGAAAGTTTTCCCACCTCTGTTCTGAAGTAAAGTTGTGGTTTTGATTTTGGTAAGCAGAAAAAGAAAAAGTAAAAGAAAAAGAAACATGGTTCAGAAAGCTAGGTTTCTGTAACACACAGACCAACCAATTCCTTAGAAGTAACATAGCTCTCCGGGACCTGAAGTTTTACTGTAACTTTTCCTGATCCTCATAAGCTTGACCCTGGATAATAGAGCTAGCACCTCCCATTCTCGGATTCTGCCTGGGAAGCCACTTCTCTGAGGAAGCCTCATCTTCTCAGATGGTTCCTCAGAATGGAAGGTATCATGGAAAATGGGTCGTGGTGGAAGATGTAGGATAGAGAACTTTGCAGTGAGAGTAGGTAGTAGAGTTTCTTCCAGAAAGCAAGTCTGGGCAGAATGAGCAGCATAGAATTCACTGGAAAACCTCCTGGGCAGTTTGGACCCTGTAAGTGAAGAGTCTGCAGTTGCCTGTCACCTGGCCCTAGGAGCACCTACAGCAGAGGGAATCCTGTGTTGGTGTGCGAGAGGCAAGGGGACTGGTGGGATCTTGCATCCTGACTGACTAGAAGTCACACTACGTCTTTGTTTATACAGAGCTCAGTATGTAGAGAGAAATTCATGTTGTTCTAAAATATAGATCTTGTCATTTTAGTTGCTGCACATGCATTTTAACATGCTCTTGGTCATAAGTTTAGTCATCTTTGATAAACTGGGACAGAACAGAATTATCTTTTTAAACAATTTTTTCCTCATCAACACCACAACTTTTAAGAATCTAGAGGCATATTTAGCCAAAGCATGGCAGCCTGTTCTCAGACTGGTAGCACTTGTGGTTTCAAGGCACTAGACAAAAAGAAAATCTACAAGCCAGCTTGGGGAGTTTGCCTTGTCCTGAACAGTGTATTATCAAATTTTAATGGTCAGACGACCAATTGTCATTAGGGCCCCCCAAAAATCTTCAGGCCAAAGCTGCTGCAGTTATTATTCAATTTCTAGCATAATACAATATTAGTATTTTGTATATTTCCAGAATTTACTTATATGTCTAATCTTAGTATTCTTTGTCTGTGGTTCTTGGCCACAGACAGCACAGTGGTCTTGTGCTTGTCTCTAATAAAGGGGGGGGGTCTTAATTCTTTACTTTTAGAAAACATTTCCACATCATTCTTTGTCTATCTGTACAAGCTTGAATGTAGGGTGGAGAGAACTCTGGCCAATCTAATTTTGTTGTTGTATCTTATCCTGGATAAGATATGTGGTTCCCAATCTTCTATGTCACATGATTGTCAGAGAGTACAGTAGGAAGAGGCTCTTAATCTGATCTGTTACCAACTCCTCCAGCCCAGCTAATTTTATTTACCTTTTAAAGTTTATTTTCTTCTGATTATCTTATTCCTGAGCATGTGCAGGGCCACTGCTCCAAGAGCATCTTGGAGTTGGAACCTCATAAAGGGGTCTCTGCCATTTTTATATGAGTTGTAAACTCCAGGGCATAAGGATTATCTTCAAATAGGCCAGATAAGGACATCTCCCTACAAGTGGGAGGGGTAGTATGTTCAAGGCTTTCCTGGAGAATTTTTGAAGCAGTAATTCTGGGGTAAGGTGTATATTCACGAGAAATTTTTCATCAATCCAATATCCCCAAACATGCAACATGTGACGATCAATCCCAAAATTGAAGAAGAGTCCAGTGGTGATTGCATCCTTATGGCTCAGCTTTGCTGGATCATTATCAAGCAATTGATCTGACTTTAACTGACTTTTGCTGTTCTCATTAGATATGGCTATGCCAGGCTGCTCTTCTAGATGATTGAGGTTCTATTTATGGCACCCAAGTGGTGACTTATAACTCCTGTCTGAAGAGATTTGATGCCCTCCTCTGACCTCTGTGGTCACCTGGCATTTACATAGACATGCATGGAAGCCAAATACCCACACATACAAAATGAAGCAATAAAGTTTCTAAAAAGAAGCTAAGAAGACAGACTTAGCCAAAGCTTATATCACATTTTATTCTGAAAGTATTCCAACAGCTATTAGAGGGTTTGTTCCATGTAGTGAGTTAAATTTAATCAGAAAAGGATATTACACACAAAAAATAAACAAATAAGGAATTGTGAAGTCACTCATTTATAAATACAGTGCCTTTGGGTTAATGCCAATGAACAGCAAAGCTATTCCTTAGTGTTGCAGGCATCGCAGGCTCTACAGTTACTTATGACCTTCCCAGCTTGCTGGCTCACTAAGCTATGAGAGGTCTCAGAGGGCCGCTCAAGGTCTTGCATGATTGGTAAAGAACTGAAGCAGAATGCAGGTGTCACGTCACTGAGGACTATGGATATTTGCCTGAAAGCCTCTCACAGTGCTTCTGGGAGCTAAGATGTGAACTGAGGATGGGATGATGCTCGAGCTTATTTCACGGTGGCTGACCTGTGCTCCAGTGAGCCTCTGGAGACTCTAAGTCAGTTCCACACCACACCTAGTCAGTAATTAGTATTTGAGGAAAATTATTGAAACTTGCATAGTTTTAATAAATACCACCACCTCCTTTAATTTTAAGTAATTTATCTAGATAATTCTTTTTTCTTTGGAGATTAAACATGAGGAAAGGCTCCTGAGAGAGAGAGTTTCATGAAAGAAAAATGCATTTGAAATAATTTTAATGTAAGGCAACTACCACATGAATTTCACATCCTACTATTTCCCTTAGAATTAGTAACTATAATTTTTATCTAAGTATAAAATTAATCCTCTATTTACTTTATAATGATTGTAAAACATTAGAACACTTTGAATCATTTATACACTCTGATTTTATTTTCTCTTGAGATTTGAGAAGTATGGGATATACTACTCTACCTAATGAGAAGAAATTATGTTTTAATCAGGCAATATTTGAAAATGTGAGCTAACTCAAGCTTGAAATCAGTGAAGTAATCATAAGTAACATTTTATACGTGGTTTAGAATTAAACTATTCATTCTGCAAAGCACTGTGATTTAATAGAAGGTACATATCATAAGCATAAAAGTCATAGATTTATAGACTCTTTTTTAAAAAGTATGTGTGTGTACATGTGTGTATGTGTGTGTGTGTGTGTGTGTGTGTGTGTGTGTGTGTGTGTACATGTGTATATGCACATACCTGCAGAGGCCAGAGTGAATGTCAGATCTCCTGCAGCTGAAGTTACAAAGAAAAGGGTGAGCTGCTTAATGTGGGTACTAGGAAGCGAATGTGGATCTTTTGGAAGAACAATACATGTCCTTAAATGTGGAACTGTCTATATAGCCTAATACCATCCTTACTGATGACTGGACATTAGAAACCCATACTCACACATGTGGAGATGCACACAGAAGAATCCCTATGGACCTGCATTTCATAGCCTCTCAGAATTTACGTGACCTGCCTTGGCCATGATGTCATGTATGCTCTCAAATGTTCTAGGAAATGGATCAAAAGATGGAAGAGACAGAGAGCATGAGGAAAAAACAACTTTAAGATACAATTTTTAAGTCCAGAAGGCAGACAAACCTCCTTTCCTATCTTGGATCTCACTGGGTATGATAAATGGCAACTGTGTTTAACTGTTGTAATTCCAATGGAATTACAATGTTCCTAGTTAAAGGCAAAGAGTTAGTGCCACTTTGTGAGAGACGGTAGGGTAGTTTATGTGAAAAAGGTTACTTTTCAGAGGTAATCAATGTGTTGAGTAACCTTGGTTGTCAACTTCAGATACCTTGGAAGAGGGAGCATCAGTTGAGAAATTCTCTTCATGATATTGGTCTATGGGCATACTTGTTTGACATTTTCTTGATTCTAATTGCTGGAGAAGGATCCAGCCCACTGTGGACAGTGCCGTCCCTGGGCAGGTAGGCCTGGCCTATAAAGGAAAGTTGCTGAACAAACCACTAACCAGCATTCCTATGACATTTAATGAAAGACAGGAAACAACCTTATGGTTTCATAACAGGCTCTTCATCTTGCTGGGCACTGACACTAAAACTCACAAACATTTAGGATGTAGCTAGTAGGCAGAATTAGAACCCACATTATATGTAATACTGTGAAGTGCTTTGCATATTTATTAAAAAATCATGGTGTCTCATATCTATATCTCAAGGAGGACAGACTTATCTTTACATAACTAAAAAAAAATCCTTTATATTTATTTTGGCTCAAATCTACAGTGTCTCCTGAAGGCTCCCGTAAATGCTTAAAGCTGCAGGGAAATACTAATAATAACAAGGAGTCTTTCAATGGCAGCTTTGCATGAGAATGATTGTTAAGATCCTGGCTTCCAGTTCACACCTCTTGACATATTCCTGCTATCACTTTGAAAGAGATGTGATGGGACACAGGGATCTATTTTCAGTATAAAGTACAGCACTTGAGAATATCTTGTTCCATCTAAGTGTATAACAAACTAAAAAAAAAAGACATACTATGTCAGGAACTCTTGGATACTTTAGTAAAAACATGAAAAAACATGAAATTATCAAAAAATATAAAGCTTATGATTAACTTTCCTGTAAATAGTAGCATAGAGAGTTTTAAGTCACAGACATTTTCATGCATGTCCCCACAGTAAGAATTTCAATAAGCAATACTTCAAAATCGATCCTATGTTATGAGTTTTGCTTCTGTGGTTTACTGAACCCAATGTTCTATTCTTGGTAAGATAGAAGATATTTTGGAAGCTGTTTTAGACGGACACAACAGGTCATGGATCACAGCGTTTACAAATTGCTATTTGTAATTTGCAACTTATAGGTAAGGTCCTTCACAAAGACTTAAAGACCTTAAATTTTGATAGTGTTCTTAGAATCTTGACTGGAGGCTAACACATTGAATTTTGCTCTCTCTTTAATTTTTCTAAAACATAAGTAGCATGTAGTAAAGTGGAGAGAAAGAATGAGGAATGAGGTTTCTGTGCATTTCTTTGTCTTTTCAGTAAATGGATAGGAATTTATAGAAAGATTTTTGATTTAAAAATTTAATATCACATGGCTGCATATCAGTAGCCTAGGAAGTCTAGTGATTTTCATAGATTTCTAAGTTAACTCAATAGGGAAAATAAAGTCTTTTAAAACTGATTTTTAAAAATTAGATGCAAGCTTTAACATTGAACCCTGCCTCACTAACCAATGTGTCTTAGACATATGTAAAAATGTTGTAACTGAGATTTTCAGAGAAAAAAGTAACATCTAAACAAGTTTATGCTCATAGAAATACTATTTCTAAACCTACCATAAAATACTTTCAAACATGGTGAAAATTGGTGAATAGTAATACACAAAATAGTAAAAGCCTCAATGTCAAACTTTACTATGAAAGTAAAACTGTCCCTACAAGCAAGAAAAATATTTTCAATTCACATTTTTTAACAAAAGATTTACACTCCAAATATAGGCTTAAAGCATGTCACAAAAATGTCTAAAAGTCATGTACTCAAACACATTTTGATTACTTAATTCTAGTTTGATTCCTAAGTACTCTCAGTTCACATCTCCAGGTTTTGTTTATGACCTCACCAATCTTATATGTAAGTGTTTTCAATGAATTTGATCACGTGAAGACATTTTAATAAACATCAAATATTGGTGAAGATAAAGTGATTGCTTGAGAACCTGGAGTTTCTTTTGATTTTAGCAGTTGCTACTATTACACCAACAATACCAAGGAAAGAGGAAGTCAAAAGAGAAAAATGGTCTTGAGATTTAATAGAACTTTATACATCATTTACTATTCAAAACAGGGAGAAACAAAATTCATAGATTAAGTGATTTTTCTCATTCTCACAGAATTAATTACTTGTGGATCAATAATTCAAGGTCTGCGCATTCAAACAGAGTGGCCTCACAAGACAACAGAGCTAATGGAGGAATCAAAACACTTTCCATTCCTGGAGTCACTGGAATAAATTAAGTATGAATGAAGGAGAGATGCTATCAGCTGGAAGGGCAGGCACTCATAGGGAGTTGTGTGTGGATAACTGCACATGGTTAATGTCATATGCATATTCGTTCACTTCATCCTTTGTAACTAGCTTGCCAGGTTTCTGCAGTCATGTTACAGAACACAAATATGAAAGTAATAATTAGGAGCGTCCTTTGTCTTTACCCAGATCATAGAGCAGGCAAGGTGCAGAAGTGGAATCCAAGTGCTGATGTCATGCCAAGTACTAAGTCCCTTTGTGTTTTGTATCTCTAGCCCGAAAGCAAAGGAAGAAAGACAGCCGAGCTTTCAAATTGGCTGACAACGGCATAAATCACCTTAATATGTAACCATCAGTGAACCACTATTGAAAGCACAGTTCTTAAGTCAGAGAGATTGCAAGCTTTTCTGTATGATAATTGCCTTCTGTTCTGTTCAATCGATGCTATTCATGTAATCAACCACCACTCATCAGCCTAAGTGCACCAGAATGGGTGCTGGTATAGGAAAAGAATTTAAAGACTTGCACCTTACATTCTTGATTCCTTCATAACTTATCAGGATAAACTACTAAGTAATTTACAACCTTTCCCATTATGATCATCAAAACTGTACTCTTGGTAACTTTAAACCAAATCATTTATTTACATGTCTATTTAGTTAGCCAAGCAGATAGATTTTTTCTAAAGCAGCAGTGCTTAACCTTTGCTTAAATCACTTATCACTGGCCAAGATTTCCCTGTGCTCTTCATTCTCAAGTTGAAATTGAGAATATCAATAATTGTTCTACTGTTGAAAATATCTTTAAAGTGCATGCCGCTCGATCTCGTGACACCTCATATTCCCACCATCACTCATGCTAGTACTTCTTTCTTTGCAAATCCTTTTAACACCAAGCCTTCTTAGGCAGTTGAATTATCAATTCCTCATTTCATTCTCTTATCTCAGAAAGTCCATTCTACAACCTTCAACCTTGTGCTCCATGCCAGCTCCCTGAACGGTGATGCCTTTCAAAGTTTCACAGCTTTTAAACAGTTTCCTCATAAAAGAAGCAGCTATCATATTCCTGTAAGTTTACTCAGTATTCTGACATGCAGATAGAAAAGTGACTTTATTCTGTGTTGATGTCTATACAGAAACAGGGAAACAGGACATTAAGGATTCAAGCATTCAATCTTGTCTACTACAGTCTTTACTTCTATAAGAAAATGAACAGTTAGCCAAATTGATACCACGGGGTATCTAGTGAGACTGAATTTTCATATCCTATTACAAAGTCACAAAAAAAATAAAGCAAAATAGGAAGGAAAGGAAGGCACCAATATCAGTTGCATATTTTATGAAGGAAATAGGTTCCTTAGCCATTGTTTTCCCCTTCCTGCACAAACTAATGACTTTGTGGTTTGTGCTTAATTAGGTCTATTGGAACTCAGAGAATGTAAGATCAGGGAGGTTGTGAGACTTCTATGTAAGATGATTTCTATGGAAAGCTGAGCACTCTTGGATGCTAGTCTCACAGCTGAGATGTTGGAAAAAGTCCCAGAGTAGAGGAATCTGGTCCCTTATCTACAAAGGAACAGATTACAAAGGAAGTTATCTTGCCAAAAGTATGGTGGGAAATTCTACCATAGAGACAAGGGCAGAGGCGAGGAAGGTAATTGAGAAAATGAGAGGTGTGCAACCAGCACCTCCAGAGACATGTCTCAGAAAGAGGGGTTGCTCTGAAGAAGAACCAAATCCTACTGTACCCCAAATGTGTTATAACAGCACAGTGCTTTGTGAGGTGTGAGGTTCTAGAAGCCACTGTCGCTGAACATAGCAGGACCTAAATAACGATTTTGCATCCAACTAGTTCAGAATTATATGCAGCCTCTAGTAATGTAGCAGTTGTGTTTGTATTGGGGGAAAATTTTTGTACCGCTTCCAGTTGGGGTTATGAGTAGAGGAGTTAGGGTCCTCCAGGAGTTTAATTCAAGTTTTTGTTGCAGATCATGAAGATTACAAGGCTATTTTGTGATAAAGGTTGGGGGAATAAGAGGCCACAAAGGTACTTTTCTTTTCTTTTTATCTTTTTGGCGGGCTTTTGAAGGGGATAGTTTTGTTTAGGAGAGTGAGGAGCAGGGATTGTTCCCTCCTCTTCGGTGGGAAGTAGAATGGAGGGGATGAGGCTATAATAGAGCTCTGAGGGTAGCTTGGTTGTTCAATTGGAGGGAATGAGTGAGGTGGGGCTGCCGGGATGTAGCTCTCATAAAGATCTGGGTCGGGCGTAGGGGTTGGGAAGAGCCATGTGTTGAATTGGTCCTAAGCACTGAAGGATCATGTTTAAGATATATAGAAATTTGGGATATTTTATTTTTCTGGGATGTCTCTATTTTCAATGAGGGAAACAACTCAGGATCATGTATAAAGTTTATAAATATTATACATGATCATAAAAGGCGCTATTAGGGTTAGTTCTTTCCAAAATGAGGAAATCTCTCTCTCTCTCTCTCTCTCTCTCTCTCTCTCTCTCTCTCCTCTCCTCTCTCCTCTCTCTCCCTCCTCCTCTCTCCTCTCCTCTCTCTGTGTGTGTGTAGTCTGTGTATCTCTCTCTCTCCTCTCTCTCTCTCTCTCTCTCTCTCTCTCTCTGTGTGTGTGTATGTGTCTCTCTCTCTCTCTCTGTCTCTCTCTCTTTCTCTGTGAATTTTATACTCTACCTTTTAAAGAGGTTATGTATGTCCTTAATTTGAGGGTTCTTTTTACGTGATTAACTATTCCCCATGGTGATAGAAAAGGATTGGAGGTGCTTGCTGATGATGATGGTAGGAAAATAGATACAAAGATTTCCACCCACTCCCCAGCCCCCATAAGCCTTTTTAGGCTTGGGAAAACTCCTTTGTCGTGATCAGTGTCCCACTATTTGGCAGTAGATGGCGATGTTGCCACATGTATTAAGGCGTTGTTGCCTCAGGTTAAGTGCTCCAGTTGTTGACTCCTGATCCTCCTCTCTTGTTTAGTGGTCCGGCAGATAGACTCCTCTACACTGAAGATCAGAAAAATCGGAAGGAGAAAAGCATGGATGTGCCTTCACGCAGTGGCGAGGCAATGAACAGATTGCTTCCCCGGCGAAGGAGCGGGCAGATCAGCGCACTCTCAGATGGAGGGGGTCCAGGTTCCCACCCTCCTCTGCAGGAGGGAGCCCTTGGTTTTGTGTCCCTCAAAGCAGGGTAAGGGAGCCCCAGGCTTGAGGAAATGGAGGGTGTCCTAACTTACTTCCCGGGAAGTAAGGCAACCAGGAGACAAAGAACTAGGTTTTAATTCACACACTGAGTCTGGAGGCAAGCTTCCAAGCTAGGCTGACAAAAGCAGAGGTAAAGAGAAGCCTAGGAAAATGGAGAAACGGACAAAAAGCTTGGGGTCCAGAGGACAGAGAAATGGGACTAGAAATTCTCCCCACTGGGGACCCTGGGTTTTTAGAGCCCCTGGGCTGTAAAGGGGACAGCCCCAGGATATCTCCCAGGTGCCTGTCCCTGGGGCCTCCTGTTAATTCAGAGGCTACTTTGAAGTGTCTGACTGGCACAAGAATATTCACCAAAGGGGAATTTATGGTTACTCTCTGGAGACAACAGAGAGTACTTCCTCTTACCCTCCTGCAGGTAAACTGGCTTCTCCAGAGAGGAGCTGACTCAGTCCTCAGCCCAGAAAAGTTCCACAGTAGAAGACACTTCCCAGGATGCATCTGTGGTGGAGACAATTCATTGCAATATTCTAATGAGGATTAACGAAGAGTGGGTTTGTCCTCAACACTACCTGTCTCAGTGAAGAATTATTTCATGGGAATTACTTCACTCATGCACTGTCTTTTGAAGGATTTATGTCTTTTGAAGGAAATAGAACCTGCTTGGAAAAAACTGAGAAAACTGGTTTTGAGTGTAAATAATTATTATTTTGGTGTTTTTGTTGTTGGTTGTTTTCTTCTCTGTTTGCATTGCAATTAGACTTGAAAGTTTGTGAAAGGAGGTTTTTCTGTTTTGTTAATAAACAACAACAACAACAACACAACAACAACAACAACAAAAAACTAGCACCTGGTAGGAAGTGTAGGCTGAGACACATACTTAATAGCAGTCAAATAGACTTCCCCGAAGACATGCAGCCAGGAAAGGAAGCCCAGCCAGTTCTATCTGTTAAATCCTGTTTCTGATCTCTATACACAGAAGCCTAAATCCTCCACAGCTGACAATTATAAACCAGCCTCTGTTTAGCTCCATTTACACTCAGAGATTTGTGTTTGAATTTTTTTTTTTTTTTTTTTTTTTTTTTTTTTTTTTTTTTAAGACTCTTCTCTGGGAAATTTCAAGGAGATGAAGTATTCGTGGCAGAAATGAGGTGATGACCCAAAAGCAGAACTGCTGAGCAACGCAATTCCTAAGGAAAGGCAGACACGCTCTGATAAGGTCTGTATTTCTCAAGGCTCTATGGATTGTGTGCATTTGTGTGTGGGAAGGAAGGTAGAACCATACCATAGAGACCGTCCATTAACTTTGCAGAAGATGTCTACATTTTGGAGTGTGGGTTAAATAGAGTGTCCTGCAGGTAAGATCTGCCATTGGCAGAAAGAAAGACACACAAAGATACATAAATGTTCTGACAGTAGTAGTAATGCACTGTGACAGCTAACCAATTATACAGTCAAATATTCAAAATGTCCTCAAATACAGGGTTGGATTGCTCAGAGTAGAGTAGAGAATGGGAGTTCATTTTCCAGCATTCTTGTTCAATTGTGCACAACTGTCTCTAAGTCCCACACCAGGCCATCTGACACTCTCAAGCACATGAGCTCACACTCCGGAGCATGCACACATGCACATACACACACACACATACACACACACACACTGTTTTTGCTAAAATCACAAAATATGTCATTAAAGTGATTACGTATTTTTATACTTGAACTTGGAGCTGGAAGTCTTCTTTTTCTTCTATTCCTATTATTCTTAGGTTGGTCTTTTCATAGTATCCCAGATTTCTTGGAAGTTATATGTCAGGAGCTTTTTAGATTTAACACCGTCTTTGACTGTTGTATCGATTTCTGCAGTCATATTTTCTATGCTTGAGATTCTCTTCCACCTCTTATATTCTGTTGGTGATGCTTGTGTCTGTAGTTCCTGTCCTGTTTCCTAGGTTTTGCATTTCCATGATTATCTCAGATTGTATTTTCTTCATTGCTTCTATCTCCATTTTTGGTCTTTAATCCTTTTATGCATTTCCTTCTTCTGTTTGATTTTTAGTTTCTTGTCTTTCTCTAATTTCTCTAAGTGATTTGTTCAATTTTTTTTCATCTCTTTCTTTGTGTATTTCTGTTCTAGTTTGAGGGATTTATTTTCCTCCTCCTTTAAGGCTTCTATCATTTTCATAACCTCAGATTTGAAATATTCTTCTTGTGCTTCGGGTGTGATATTGTCTCCAGGATTTGTGGTGGTGGTGGGATTGCTGGTTTCTAGTGGTACCAAAGGCCCTGGTAATTGTTGCTTGGTTTTTTTTTTTTTTTTTTTTTTTTTTTTTCTGACCTCTTCCCATTGTGATGTCTCTGGTGTCAACAGATTTGCTGGTCTCTGATGGTCAGAGAGTTTGGGGGTAGCTATAGACACTGTAGCTTTGGTCTTGTGCCCTACACTCTTCTCTGTTGGCTCCCCGTTTGTGACTCAGGTAGGACAGGCAGCTGGGGAGCAGGCAGAAAGATATCTGAGCTGAGAGCTGCTCCAGTGGGGCTGCAGGCCTCATTGGGTTGGAGTCCAATGGCTTATTTTAATATTTCTGTTAGAAAATAAGCATGAACTTCTTGGATCCTAAGACATAATTAAGGTTTGCTTCTGATTTTGTTAACTTCTTACATAAAATAGGAAAAAAAATGCCTCCTACTGCAATAGAGTCTAGCCATTGAACGTGGCTCAGAATTGGCTCCTATCTTAATCAGTGCTCTGTTGATGCAAAGAGACACTATGGCCAAGGCCGCTATTATAAAACACATCATCTGTGTGAGGGCTTGCTTACAGCTTCAGATGTTAGTCCATTACCATCGTGGTGGAGAGCATGGCATCAGACACGGCAGGGATGCTGCTGAAGAAGTCGATGAGAGCTACATTCTGCTCTGCAGATGGGGTGGGATGGGGAGGCTGGGCCTGGACTGGGCTTTTGAAACCTTAAAGTCCACCTTCAATGACACACTGCCTCTGTCAAGGGCACACCTCCCAATCCTTCCAATGATCCCAAAGAGTTCCACTGTTCCACTCGGTGGTGACTAATCATTCAGTATATGAGCCTAGGGTGACATCTCATCCTAACCACCACAGCTCCCCATGTCCAGCCAGTTAGAGAGTGTGTGTAAGACCACAGAGTGAAGAGCAGAAGCCCATGCCAGAGACAGGCACTTTGATGGGACAGTGGCAGTGGGCTCTCAGATACACTGGCCACTTTCACTTGTGCTCATGAGATTTCTGTCTGCATCACAGGGTGTGACATTCCATGGAAATAGTAATGTATTCTTCATTTTGATAAATCTGTGAACATTGATGAAGCCCAGGCTTACCACACATATCTAATTCATCATAGTAACAACTGTCACAAAGAATATCTTCTTGAATGTTCTTTAAGCATAATAAGCTCCAACAAAATCATATATAAAAAGGATGAATAAAAAGTGTAAAGTTGTTGATAAAATATAACCGAAATCAAAATAAGAAGCAAAGAGCTGTAATTAATCCTTCATATATTGCATCTCAATATTATTTTTATCCAAAAACATTTGGCTAGGAAACTAAATTTTCATTAAACATGAAAGTTGGAACTTAAAAAAAAAAACACTATCTAAAACTAGTTTTTCTGAGTCTAGGAGACACATCTGAATAAAAATTGTATAAGTTAAGGTTGAGCTGAGAGTGCTCTTTCTGTATGAGGCAATATGCCCTTGTGAGCTCCCTTCCCTCTCAGTGTCAACTGTCACATAATTCATTAATTGATTTGCTAAATTTAGAGCCCTCAAGGAATTAAAGTTTCCATAGCAAAACAATTGTTTTAGGAAACCAAAAGAAGAAGATTAACTCAAAACAATGACTGACATGTCCACACTGACATCTGCCCTCTACAAACAAAGCCCAACTAACCACACAGAGAGACTATTATTTCTGAGTTATAGCATAAATAACAATTGCACAGGTAATTTTTTAAAGAAATGAAAATCTATATTCATGAGTCACGACACTTATTATTCATATGAGTGATGTGCACATGATCTAGTTTTCCTGTATCCTTCCCAGCAACTGGCATTGCTCTGTGTCATTTTATTTCTTCTGAGTGGTGTGCGGTGCTATCATGTGATGCTTCCTTGATGGATAACCATACACCTACTGAATGTCCTTCTGTACTTACTTATCATCCATTACTGTGGGTTCCCAAGCCAGATGGGGGAGTGTTGCTCATTCCCAGGATAGCTCTCAGAGAGCACTGCAGATGTGGGTCTGCTTTCTACCCAATCAGGCTTGGGCCTAATCAACCCCATAGAGACAAAGGCCACATCATGATAAAACCAGTTAGGCTTCTGTTTTCCAACAGAGAACTGGCTTCTCAGAAATCATCTGACTGGCATTCTGCTACTATACCTGATACACTTGGAAAGTCCCTGCCTCCTCCCTAGCACTTTGGTATTTGAATTGGTGCATCAATAACATTTGCCTGTCTTCAAGTAGGTCTGCATATACAAATTAGGTGCATTTCCTCCCTGGTTCTTTTGTCCTCCTCACTTACTGGCACTAAATAAGCTAGCCCACCATTCCGTGTTTCAATAAACAAGCTGTCCTCCTACAGTCTTCTGGGTCTTTCATATCAGCCATATTCACCACTTCCAGAAACCCTGCTTCCTATCTGCATACTAGCCCAAGGGGCATGTCCCACGAAAGCCTTCACTTACCAGGAAACTGGGACAGAGGGGAAGGCATCCTATTGGGACTCTAAATGAGAGACGCATGGGAGAACAGCAAAATAAAAGGATACAGAGGGTCCTAGAAATCTACAAGTAGAACAATATGATAGGCAGATTTGGGCCCAGGGGTCCCGCTCAAACTAAGGCACCAGCCAAGGACAATACAGGAGGTAAACTTTAAACCCCTTCCCAGATCTAGCCAATGGTCAGAATATTCTCCACAGTTGAGTGGAGAGTGTGATACGACTTTCTCACATACTCTGGTGCCTCACATTTGACCATGTCCCCTGGAGGGGGAGACCTGGTGGCACTCAGAGGAAGGACAGCAAGTAGCCAAGAAGAGACTTGATACCCTATGAGAATATATAGGGGGACGTAATCCCCCTCAGGAACAGTCATAGGGGAGGGGAATAATGGGAAAATGGGGGGGGAGGAATGGGAGGATACAAGGGATGGGATAAACATTGAGATGTAACAAGAATAAATTAATAAAAAAAAAAAAACAAAAAAAAAAAAAACAAACAAAAAAAAAAAAAAAAAAAAAAAAAAAAAAAAAAAAAAAAAAAAAAAAAGAAACCCTGCTTCCAAGCTGCTCCTAACCCTGAGACCACTGGTGTGCAATAGGCAACGGAGGTCAGCAGACCCACTCATCACTTTACCTTCTGTTTGCTTTCAGTTCCTGTGTTTCACTCATTGTTCTTATTGAATCCCCTGATTTGTTGCTTTTTTTTTTTTTTTTTTTTTATTTTATATAACAACAACTTAGCAAAGTATAATTGACATATGAAAGCTGTCACTGGTCAAAATGTTTACAACATTGTACAGATCATGTTGCAAATACCATTCCCTTGGTGTATCAACATTCATTTGTTTGTCATCTGTCTGTCTATCATCATCTTTAAATCTGTCCTGTGTCTCTCATCTATCAATCTATTTTCTATCCTCTATCTATCATTACCTGTGAAAAAACTTTATATATTCCATTCTTACATTCTTTATATACTCTAGATACTGTCCCTTTAGTGGATATATGATATTCAAATCCTCCTTTGCTGAATCCTGAGTGAATTTTGCTTGTAGCTATTTAGAACAAACATTCACACATTGATCACATGGAATTTATGATTTATTCTTTTTATGAAATGGCATTTTGATGCCAAATTAATAAGCCTTTGTTTAGGTGTAGAATGGATATTAATAATCTATATTAATTCGTATTATTAGTAATGCAGCAGTTACTTGCTAATCTTCTGTATTCCCAACTAACCACACAGAGAGACTATGAATTATTTAATTAGCCTAAAGCACAATACTGAGCAATGCTTACTCCATCCTAACTCTCCAAGCTAGTCTTGTTTTCTCCATTCGGATTTCTGACATTATACTTGCTTTTTAATCATCTCTTATCTCTTGGTCATTTCCTCCTGATTATTCTTGGTCCTCTCCTAGTGGCTCAATCTTCTCTTCCACTTCCTTTCTCCACTCCTCACTGGATGCAGATGTCCCACCCTAGTCTCTGTATTGCTCAGCATTGACTGGTTGGCATTGCATTTGCATAATAGAGAACGAATGATGGGAATTTTTACACAAACATGACACTGGAGATACTCAGAATAAGCCTCACAATGCCATGTCCATATTGAAACCAGATAGTGGGGATAGAGAAATCATTATTAGAGTGAGCAAGGGTAAAGTTACACAGTTCATCATTATGCCAACATTTAGGTATTAGTATTATTAGTGGACTGTATTTCAAATATAGTCATCTTTGAGAATTACAAAGGCATAAATATACTATTTGTGTATATTTGCTTCAAATAGGATCTCTTTATACAACCCAGAATGGCATGGAACTCACGAACCTTCTGCCAACATCCAAAATTCTGGAACTGCATGATACATCATCACTCTCAGATGTAGCATTCCTTTGTAAGGATTATAAGAAACTTATGTTTATTACATTATATTCTACTATCTCTTAAAACTTTAGTAAGCGCATTCTATTTGTCTTAGTGATAGAAAATAGTATGCCTGACTACAATAGATGTCTCTGAATGTGTACTTATTATATGTGCATGTGCACTTAAATATTTGTACGACGTCTGTGTTTATCTAGTTGAGACACTAAGTCATTAAAAACAAAAAACAAACAAACAAACAAAAACAAAGCAAAAGTCAGTATAGTCACTGGATTACTGAAGGAAGACATTGATGCTAGGGACCATAGCAGGTAATTGCCAATCCACCTGTACATAATCTTAAAATGATATCGTTCCCACAGTGAAGCAATCACATGAGATGTGAATGGAGAGACGTCTTGATAGCTCCTGTCTAGCATAATTTCCTAGTCAGAGAAGGCACACGTACAGATTGTAAACACAAGCAGAAAAAGCATCTACAAAGGCAATAGAAAAGACACCAGCTTTTCAAGGATATTTTCTTTGTATGTGTTCCTTGGTACCTACAATAATCCATGCAAACCATAGGCTCCACACACACATGGTTGCAATGAAACATATTAAGTTTCAGAATGGTTCAAAGATGGCATGGTGTTCAAGCTCTCATTCCTCATTGACCTAGCTCCTGACCTGCCATTGCACTTTCAACTGTCATTAAGCATCTCATAATTAAAGGATATTCTACTCTCTTGTAACTATATTATCAGCTGCTTCCACTTGAGGTTCTGAGCCAAGGAATCCAAAAGAAGTCATCCTCTGAATTCAGACCAGTACAGCTCCTCATTCAGGGAAATCATGTTTCTGCATATTGAAATTGTTAGGTAAGAGGTTGATGGTATTGTCCACATTCTTGATTCAGAAAAATCATGATTCTGTATCACAGACATTAGGTAAAGAGTTGATGGTTTCATCTATACTACTGATTCAAGAAAACCATGATTCTGTGTTATTAGGTTAGGTAAAGCATTCATGGTACTGTGTATACATCTTCTAAGGGGTTTGAGCTCCTAATTAGAAAGAAGAAAAGCAACTTTTTCAATTAGATGTCTTGGAGCCAATAGAATGGATACATTCTAAAGAACATCTTTTGTCTATAAAGAAAATCCTTACTCATAGCATGCTTTCCCATTCCCACAGGGATTCGTATCTTTGTATGTGAACTGCGTTCTTACATCAGTCATGGTGCACCATCTTGAGTGACTAGTGCTATAGATTAGGAGTATTCATGGCATAAACAGTAATATGCACACAAAACTGTTTTCCTTAAAAGTATTTTAATACAATATTTTTGCAATGAAATGTAGCTTTAGCATGCTCATCATTTGGCAAGAAATGATAGAACTGGCCTGCTTGCTTTTTGAAATACATCCAGTATCAAAAAAAAAAAAAAAAAAATCAACTTTAACAATAGACTTTTATTTCATCTCAGCCTCTGGACAGCAACCTTGCTTAAGGTAAATTAAATTCTGACTCATTCATGAGATAGTGTAGGAAGCCTCACTCAGCTGTCCATTGCTTCAGTTTTTTCAGCTAACTTCAGGAGTTTCAAGAAGGCTTGGTACAAACAGACTGTATTAAGATACCTTTATTTTTCATTATTTAATACATATGTTATTTAACCTTTTCATTTTTACCTAACACATTATATTCCATTGCTCATGGCTTAATATTTATCTTGAAGCTATGTTTCTTGTTGAAAACAGAGTGAATAAGTTATAAAGCCATTGTGTAGGGTGAGACTTGACTTATTCAGAAACATGGTGGAGAACTTGAATTAAAATGTTTTATTTTATGTTCCATTTGCCTATGAATACTGTTTAACATGGATCATTTGCCAACCTAAGCGTAGTAGTTGAGAAAATGAGGATTTGGCAGTGTCTACAGTTCATCAGAATTTGTAAGTTAGGATATTTCACGTCAGTTTAGTTAAAGCTCCACTTTCACCTGAGTCAGTGTGGATTGATTTATTCTCCTTATACCTCTAAATGTTACCATGTATGATTTCTAGTCTATAAATTCTAAAAGCATATTTAACCAGACATTTCCATGTGTGTCTCGCACATTTTCCACATTGCTATCACACTTACAAAAACCAAACACTTTTCTTTAGAAAATTAAACTTGACTTTATAATGAGTGTTATTTCAGTTCCACAGTTCAGAACAAAGTGTAATATTAAATATACAGAAGAAGGTTAGTTGTAAAAATGGTCAGCATTTCTTAAAACCAGATGAAATTAAAAGACAATATGCAACAAAAGAACATTCTAGAAAAATCCTCACTACGTGGGCAAAAAGTGATACAGCTTACCATGGGATAATTTATAATATTTCAGATACCATAAGAAAAAATAGGTATTAAAATATCAAATATACACCCATGGACAATTCATCCTAAGATTATTATGTGCTGGGCTGGTGAAATGGTTTAGCAAGTAGCAGAGCCACTGTTCCTGAGGATTGGAATCTGCTTCCAAATACCCACTTCAGGCAGCTCACAAACCCCTGCAACTCCATCACTGGTGCATCATATGCCCTCTTCTGGCCTCTCATACTCAGAATGTCCCTGTACACATATTCCTAAATACAAATAAAATATATCAAACAAAACCCCAGAAGATTATTATATGATTAACAGGACCATGATATGACAGGATATTAAGTGTGCAGCAGAGTGCAGAAATTGGGGGTAAAAGACTTTTCACTGACCTACAATTGTCTAAGCCATAAATGTGGATGCACTTTCAAATACAAATATTTGAAGCCATCCTGGTCATTGTCAGCAACACAAAGACCAGAAATGTAATTAACAGCCAAGAAGCTTCCCATTGTCAAATAAAACGTTGTTTGTGAGCTCTGACCTCTGCCTTGCTACTTCTGTGAAAACAAATATGGAGTAATCAGGATTGGTAATGACCTTGAGGTCAGCTCAGATGTTATAACTCTGGTGATTTGAGTCAGGTGTTTTACCCAAGCTCTGCAAGTACTAAGAAGCCTGTGACTCAAGACACTGTCCACAAAGGACATGGGGACACCTAAGGAGCGCTCCACCACATATAAGACTGGCAAGCAGAGGCTCCACAGTGAAAGGTTTGTCTTTGTACCACATAATCATATAATTTGTGATACATGAAGCAGCGTGTTGACGTTTTCAGAAAAGTCCACCAACAAAACAACAGTTCTGTGATCTAAGACAGAATTAGATCTTGATGCTCATCCAAAGGAACGAGGTTTAATTTCCAACACCAGCATGATAGCTCATAACCCTTTGTAATTCCAGTCTCAAGACAAGATCTAAGGCCTTTAGAATCAGTTCCACAAAAATGAAACCAAAATGGTAAAAATGATGCAAATTCAATTTAAAATTATTCCATTGCATTATCAGCAGGGGGTGTAGTCACCCATGGAGAGTAGTCACCCACTGAGCACATGGTCTTAGTAACTGTTATTCGAATTTACCATTGACTCTAAGACTGGCTTTATTGGTCTTCTTGTGGAACTCCTGTCACCTTTGACTCAACTAGGCAGGCCCTTGGAGGAGGGCGGAGGCAGGGGGTGCTGTGGAGACTAAAGCTCCAGCCGAAGACCATACATGGACTGGAGCTAGGCTCCCCTACACGGATGGGCAGCACTGTCCGCATTATGTACCCACTAGTAAAGGGAATGGGAGCTAACTCTGACACGGACTCTGTTAACCACTCCTTCATCACCCCCTCCCCCCCTCGTCCCCTCCCCTCAAGGCTACCTCACCTTGCCACAGGGAAAGAGGATGCACTCAATTCTGATTGGACTTGATATGCTGGCGGGTGGGGTGGAATCTCTTCTTCTTTGAGGAGTAGAGGCAGGAGGGGGAGGGGGCGGAAACAGGAAACAGGAAGGAGCATGGGACTGGGAGGAGAAGGGGGAGGGGCTATGAATGGGATGTACATTGAATAATTCATTTTTTAAAAAATACTGGCTTTACGAGTGGTTAATCTCTTCCTTGTGTGTCTCAGCTTCCTTACCGGTAATCTGTGGTAACATCGGGAAGTACATCAGAGATTAACTGTGAAGATTGTCCTGACTGAGCATAGTTGATGACTCAGTGGTTAAGAGCTCCACCTGTTCTTCCAGAGGTTGCAGCAACCACATGGTGGCTCACAACCATCTATATGTGATCTGATGTTCTCTTCTGCAGATAAAGCACTCAAATACAATAAACAAATAAATCTTTAAAAAACATATATATATATATATATATATATATATATATATATTTTTTTTTTTTTTTTTTTTTTTTTTTTTTTTTACAGAAAAAGAAAATGAATACTGCAGACAAAAAATACAATGAGAAACAAAGGTCAGGAAGGATTCATCTCACTAATTAACTCAGAAAATTCCTGCAGAAAATATGTTTTCCCCATCATGAAAAGCAATTAATTGTGTCTATGACAGAATGAGATCTTGTTCACTAAGGTTATGTGTGCCCAATCTGACAATGCAGATGACCAGCACCATTTGTTGAAGATGCTACCTTTTTTCCATTGTAGAGATTTGACTTCTTTGTCAAAACTCAAATGCCCATAGCTGTGTGGGTTTATTTTTGGGTCTTTGATTCAATTTCATTGATCAACCAGGCTATTTCTATGCCAGTACCATGCTTTTATATCCCTTGTATCCTCCCATTCCTCCCTCCCTCCCTACCTCTTTCCCCCTACTCCCTTCCCCTATGACTTTGACTGAGGGGGACCTCCTCCCCCTGTCTATGCTCATAGGGTATCAAGTCTCTTCTTACCATGCTGTTTTTATTACTGTTGCTCTATAGTATAGTTTGAGATCTGGGATGGAGATCTTTTATTGTACAGGATTGTTTCAGAAATTCTGTTTTTTGTTTTTTGGTTTGTTTTTGTTTTTCCATATAAAGTTGAGAATTGATCTTTCAAGGTCAGTAAAAAATTGTGTAGGTATTTCGATGGGGATTGCATTGAATCTGTAGATTGTTTTTGGTAAGATGACCATTCAACTACAAGAACAGAACACCAATAACTCAGGCTCTAATATCAAAATTAACAAATTGAACTTCATGAAACTGAAAAACTTCTGTCAGGCAAAGAACACTGGTCAGCAAAACAAAATGACAGCCTACAGACTGGAAAAAGATCCTCACCTATCCTAATCTTGAAAGTATATAAAACTCAAGAAATTAAACACAGCCAAACCAAATTATCTAATTAAAAAATGGGATACAGAGCAAATCAGAGGATTCTCAACAGAGAAACATCAAATGGCTGAGAAATACTTTAAAAAAATTCTCAACATCCTTAGTTATCAAGGAAATGCAAATTAAAGTGACTCTGTGATTCCATCTTAGACTTACTAGAATGGCTAAGAACAAGACCTCAAGTGACAGCACATGCTGGTGAGGATGTAGAGAAAGGGTAACTTGCTATTGGGACCCCAGGTGAGAGAGGTATGGGAGAATAGGGAAATAGAAGGAGCCAGTGGGTCCTGAAACTCTACAATAAGACCATCAAGGCTGGCGGATCTGGACCCAGGGGCATACACAAACTACTGTATAAACCAAGGACAATGCATGCAATAAAAAATAGATCCCCTATTCAGATCTAGCCAATGGACAGTGTGTTCTTCACAGTTGAGTGGAGAGTGGGTACTGACTCTGACATGAACTGTGGTGCCCCATATTTGACCACTTCCCCTTGTTGGGGATGCCTGGTAGCACTCAGAGGAAGGGAAAGCAGACTACCCAGATGAGACCTGATAGTAAATGATCATAAATGGGGGAGGAGGTCCCCCTCTGTCACAGGCCTAAAGAAGGGCAAAGGGAGGAAGATACAAATGAGGGGACAACAACAGAGATGTAATCTGAATAAATTATTTAAATAAAAAAAAAGAAATCTTGCATTTGGAAGACCCATAGGATCAATGCCAGCACGTGTCATCCCAGCTATTCAGGTGATGGCCCATGTTCTGCCCAAGACAGACATTTATAAATAAAATTTCAAAGAAGACTCTGTGATAATCTCATAACTGGAAAAATTTTTGCAGATAAAATAATGCATTTATTACCAGGCTCTGAAAACTGTTGAAAAGCAAAATATTAATCTTCTTTTCTTTTTTCTTTTTTGCAATTTTAAAATTATATTTCTCTTTTTACATATACAGCAGTTTCTATAGAATTTTAATACCTTTCAATTCTGCAACACAATGGATTATGACATTATAATAGAGACTTTAAAAACAAAGGTGAAGCAAACTATGAATACCGCTGAATTTTTAAATATATTTTTACTTTTTATATATAAATTTGTATTATTACAAATATACAAAATAAACTACATACATCAAGAATAGCCATAAAATAATCAGGAATTATATTAATGTTACAATAATAATGTTTTGCCTATTTGTACTTGGCAACCATGAAAACTTTTTTCCTATCTCGGTGAGTCTAAAATTGTGAATATAAATCAGTATCTAAGTTTAATGCCTATATTCTCCTTGGATGGTGCCTTAGTTTGAGGAGGACCCCAGGACCCAGATCTGCCTGTCATAAAGTTCTTCTTGTAGGTTTCCAGGACCCTGTGGGTCCTACTATTTTCCTATTCTTCCATGCTACTCTCACCTAAAGTCTCAATAGGATGTCCTCTCCTCTGACCCACCCCTACCAAGACCTAGCCGACGAACATGATATTCTCCACTGTTGAGTGGAGAGTGAGATCTGACTCTCACACGAACTCTGGTGCCCCTTTTCTGACCACGTCCCCTGGATGGGGAGGCCTGGCGGTACTCAGAGGAAGGATAGCAAGTTACCAAGAAGAGTCTCGATATTCTAAGAGCATATATAGGGGGAGGAGGTCTCCCTCAATCACAGACATAGGGGAGGGGAGAAGGGGCAAAGTGGGAGGGAGGGAACAATGGGAGGAATCAGGGGAAGGGCTAACAATCGAGATGTAATATGAATAAAATAATAAAATGGAAAAAAATAAATCAGTCTCTATTATATCTTATCTCTATCAACTTAAAATATCTATCTAGACCTAAAAACATCTTAATCCCTAAACATCTAAGGTTAATTGTAAAAACTAAATGATCTGGTCTTCAACCCATCAGAGACTTGAGAAGGAATAAAATTAACTACCTGAGTAAACAGGATGTGCAGGTTAGCAGCTTCCAAAGTGAAAAGAATGACAGAGACTGTTTGCTGCCTGGATAGGCACCCAGTACTCTCTGTAATGTTTAAGCATCATCTTCAGCCTTCTGGCCCAGTGTATCTGACAGACATATTTGTGAGGCAGGACCTATTGAGGACTTGCTTATCCTGTTTTGGTAGATTTTGGCTGTCGACTCTGCTTGCATCCAAGCTTGCCTATTTTTAGGAAGAATTCTGTCTGCAGCTTAAAAGAGGACATTTTGGCCAGGAGCTGGTTTGCCGCATTTGATGCTATCTACATAAGGAGGTTCTTTGATGTTCATCTTCTTTGAGATAGGCTGGGTGTTGCCAGGAGGTAACCTGTCTTCTTGTCAAAGAATCCTTAAAATAATAAAAACATCTTTAAATACCATATCCTGTAGGACTCTGAGGTTTTTGAAAACCTTATCTAACTATTCTACCTTATCTATCTATGGAATCATACCTATCTGTTACACCTAGGATGTATATTCTTGTGATAAAAGTAGACTTTTAATTGACATGACCATGATTTGATCAACTAACAATTAAGTTGTATAATTTACTATCCTAAACAGCCAGCAATAGCACTTTCAAAGTATTGGAGGTAAACCTTGTATTCTACTTGATTTGTATGTATAATACATCATATTAGAATATATATATAGTGTGTGTGTGAAGAAAAATCTTAAACTTGAATTCTATACCAATGTATCAAAACTACTCTTATTTTGCGCCAATATACAAATTTCTATACCAATGAATTAAAAATAGCCTCATGAGCAACAATTAAGGCTTTAAGTTGAAGAGTAGACTCAATAATCTCCTTTTTGTCCTATAGTCCCTATATATTCCTCTAGTCACTCTTGTTTCCTTTCAACCCCTATCTCCAAACCTATGAAAGAAAGATAAAGGAAAAGAGAGACATCCCTGAGTCCATTCTTGTTTTCTCTCTGAACAAGACCAAATAGTAGCTTCTAACCAACTCCCAATGAAAATAAACATCTATAGAATTGCATATTTTAATGTCTTCATTACACAGACTTGGTCTGGTCATCTCAACTATTTTCCTCTTATACAGTGTTCTGATTCAGAGTGGTCAAGTACCTGACATGGGTTACTAGGTTATTTCTACTAAGGAGCAATTGCTCAAATTCTTTTGACATCACTCCACAATTTATATTTTCTTGAGGAAAAAATATTTGTGATATTATAATGTAAGTTTCCAATCTAAGTTTTATTACTTTACTACCAGACTTGCAACAGGAAACAATAGTGGACAAACTTCAGATTATCTACTAAAGAAGTGAGGAATCAGAGTGGTGGTTGCACTGGGTCACCAAGGCATGTTGTACTGTGTGTTGGACACCTATAAAGTCCCTTAAAGGGTATTAGAGCACTAGGGAGCACGTGAATGAAGGTGATCATGAGTGAGCTTTGGAAAAGTCTTGCAAGCTTAGAGCTTTAAGAATTTAAATTCAATATAGACACCTCTTAGCAGATGCCATGCTTCATTCGGAATGTCTGCAATTCAGAGAGAAAATTCAGCAAAAAGTTGGTTCTCTGCTTTAGAGAGCCAGTGTGATGTCTGAAGATACAGTGGGGAGAACAGCTGCATTAAGACCAGCTTCCTTTAGGAAGAGTCATTATAACATCTATACCCAGTCCCAATGAAGAATATCAACAAATCCCACATGGCGGTGACTTTCTATAAGGTGCTGAAATTGGGAGCCAGTGAGGATCCTGTTTTGAATAGCTTTATTGAGATATAATTCTGGTATGAGAAATTTGACCACAGTAAAGTATATTATTCTGAGTTTTAAATATTTTCATTAGAGAACAAAAATCAGCACCATTATAAAAGTCTAGACCTTTTTTTTCTTACACCAGGCCCCAAATCAGCCACAAGTCCATTAGAGTTCAACTCCCCAATGCTCAGTTTCATCCTCCTAATCTTTGAAAATTCTTATTCTTATGTTTGTTTTTATGAATTCAGAGCTCCTAACAGCTCATATTGATCAGCACTGTCATGCATCTTTTTATACATATTTACTTATGCCACTCACTCTAGCCAGTATAGCTCTGTTGCCAGGTTCTTTATCTCTTAATCCACATGTGTATTAATCTGGTCAAAGATGACTCAGCTGAAGACATCTGAGTAGCTATGAAGCCTCTTGGACGTTACTCTCAGATGTAGTCCATGTACATAACTTTTCTCTTCATTTTTGTTTCCATGGATAATGTTTCATCTTACAGGACCCTTTCCTGTGATATATCTGTAGAATTCCTAATGCTAATATTTTAGCGATTCATCTGGTGTATTTTGATGCTATGGGTGGCTCAAAAGATCTTGTTACTGCTTTGAAGCTTACCACCATGTTTGGCGAAATAAATATACCTGAGCAAGGCAGAAAGATGGGACACGGTGAAGGTTACATGGACTTTGGGCAGAGAAAGTATTAGGAAGGAGAAGAGAGAGGACAGCAGAAGAAGAAGAAGAAGAAGAAGAAGAAGAAGAAGAAGAAGAAGAAGAAGAAGAAGAAGAAGAAGAAGAAAAGAAGAAGAAGCAGCAAAGAAAGAAGAAGAAGCAGAAGAAGAAGAAGAAGAAGAAGAAGAAGAAGAAGAAGAAGAAGAAGAAGAAAGAAGAAGAAGAAGAAGAAGAAGAAGAAGAAGAAACACCACGGGATAGGAATAAAGCCATGTAGCCCAGAGAAGGGACTCTGAATTTCCCCATAGGGAAAAAATGGAGAATATTGGCAAGTATTTTGGGATTATGAAAAAAGTAGCACAAATAGAAATTATTAGAAGTAGATGGAATGGGATGGAAACTGGGAGTTATTGGAGGATATCTTAGGAGGTAATAATATCTGCCTTGCCCCCAAGTAAAGGCTTATTCTAAATACATCAGGTGTCTATGTTTTCATTGATCACTAGCAGGTTAGAAAATACTGCCATAATATTAATTAGCATAATAATAAACATTTGTTAGACCCTACTTTTAAATTAACAACAGTAGTCTGCTTCAAAATGTTCTCTCTCTTTTCCTCTTCTTCCCTCCACTTTCTATCTCTCCCTCTTTAACTGAGGAGCAGTAACAGTCATGTACCATTAAGGCCATAGTTTCTTGCTAGAGTCTGCTGCTTACCCACTGACTGAGGAGATGTCTCTCCTAAGGTCCTCATGACATAGGGTATTTTTGACTTGATATTGTATTTACAGCACAGTTGCCTGTTAATCATTACACCATAACATGTTAAATATAGACGTAAGGAATCTCTTAATTGTTTTAAGAGTTAAGAAACATGCTGATTATTTTATAAAATTATAATTTAAGTAAGTTTCTGAGAGCCAATAATGACATTTCTACAGATGAATACATAAACCTGGGAAAGAAGACAGTAAAATAATAAAAATTATTTACATTGTTTTCTTTTAAACTTGCTTCCTAGTTTTGGCCTCACTGTTTTATTACTTCTAATTAAAAATATTGACAAGAAAACTTTGTCTAATGACACCAACTATCTATTTGGAGAAAATGTCAAATTGTCCTGAAAGAAAGGAAAGCAGCAAGAGTCTAATAAAAAATCTCTGTTATTTATATACAAAACCATCAAATTGCAAAAAAAAAAAGAAAGAAAAAGAAAATATAATATTTTTAGGAGTGCCCAACCCAGTGCTTTCAAATTAGTCTCTGAATGGCTATAAAGTTTTGAACTTATTCTTCCTGTGTCTCTCTCTCTCTAGCTCACATGAATGACTCAGGAGCTCTTGAATGGCTTCACTGTGTGAGGAGACTCCCTTTGAGCCATGCATTCTTCTCTAGGTTCTAGCTTTGCTGAATGCATTGTAGGTTAATCATTCTGTGAAGAAGTTCATGAACTGGAAAACCGAAATATACAATCCTAATTAATGTCTTTAACTAATATTTTTGGGTGGTGGTAAGTAGAGATAAGGGCACACTATATAGAGCAGGCTAAGCTCCAACTCCTTGAAATTCTCCTGCCTCATCTTCCCAAGTGCTAAAACTAAAAGTATGGGCTACACACCAGGTATAATTCTGAACATTACATATACAATATTAAAATGCCTTTGTCCAAATTCAAGGCTTACTCTGTAAATTTAAATATACTTTGGGCCAACAGTATCACAGAGAATCCTTTAGGGTTCATCACTCCTAATGAGGAATTGGAGAAGTCTTTTGATGAACACAGACATGCCTTACTACAGGAATGCCCTCATGCTACATGGTGATTTTTTTGAGTCCTTTAGTAGAGGGCATTAGAAAAAGGAAATGCATGTGTGTGTGCGCGCACAAAACACACACGCACGCGCACACACACACACACACACACACAGAGACAGAGACAGAGACAGAGAGCTTTAGATTAGATAGATGATAGATAGATAGATAGATAGATAGATAGATGATAGATAGATAGATAGATAGATAGATAGATAGATCTTCACAATATTCCTGCAGGCAGGTTAAAAGGAGGTAAATGTAATCTGAGAATGTCAACAAAATCAAGTGTATTCTTTGATCCATAATAAACTTATCAAATTAAAGTCCACACATAAAGGTCTGTTGATCACCAAAGTTCCTGTCTTGTTTTTCAAAGGCGAAAAACATGTTTTAATGGCTGAGCAACAACAATCCAGGCTCCCTTCCCACAAGTCCACACATACTTGAGGGCTCATGCACACACTGTGCATAAATAAACATATACATAACACAAAGCTGCAAGAGAAAATGAAGTAAAGCACTTCTGAAGGACAAACAAGCAAACTTTTATTTTTGAATAATTAAATTATGCCTGCATTTACAATCATTAATATCTCTTACTTCATAAGAATAAATGTATGTTTTCTTCTTACACATATACATTTGTGTCTTGGTGAGTATTTTCACATAGAAATTAGAAAATTACACCTCTGTTTACTTCCCATTCTGGGATGAAATAAATGCAAAAAGAAACAAACAAACCAAAGACTCTTGAGTGCTTATGCCTGCCTCACTAACTATACCTGACACTAGACATTTTATTTGTCAAAAACAGCCTCTCATTACACTCATGTTTACTTTGAGTAAAAAAGAATGAGATTTATGTTTCTAGACATGAGGGTATAATTACTAATAGAATTTTCCTGATATCTGTACCAAATTAAAAAGAGCGAGAGAAAGAAAAATAAGATGTGACAATTTGTGATATCCATGAACCTGGAATAATGAGATCACAGAACATTCTTTTAAGGAGAAACTCAAAGCAGGCATGTTATACTCAGGGTTTGAATAAGCACCACAGGCCTAGGGCAGAGATGATAAATGAATTATATTGTGGGTTGTAAGCATCACCTCTACGTAAAGTGTGGAACATATGAATGCACAAGATAGTAACCAGAGTAAATACTAAATTAAAGTGGAATGCATGCAAAGAAATATTCTAAAGTAGAAATGAAAACCAAAACAGTAGCAGAAATATTAATGGAAATTAGACAGCAAATAGCATAGGAAAAGTAGAAACATTGAACGAACTGAAAAGTAAATAATAAAGTAAATTACACTATTGACTGTAAAACATCACCTCAAGCAGAGTATGGAATCTATGAATGCACAAGACAGCTATCTACACACTCTAGACTCTTAATGAATATGTTCTGATGAATGAAAGAATAATTGTAAAAGTAGACAATTGCTCAAAATGTTTTTTCTGAGTTTTGCTATATTACCAAAACTCCAGTACTTTAGAAACCTTTTCAAACCAGGTTATATTTTAAATGTTGAGTCAAAATACATGCTACATAGTAAGTATGGAAAAATACTATTTTCTGAAGAAAAAGGAAAGTCAGGCACCATGCACACACCTGTAATTGCAGAACCTGAGAAAAAGGGGGGCCGAGGTGTAAGGTCAACATTAGTTACAAAGTGAGTTTTAAGTTATCCTGGAAAAAATATATATGAAAGGATCATAAGAGATGGAAATTTGTGTTAGCTGAAAATCTGCTGGCTGTACTCCAGGTAGAGCTCTTCTCTCAGTGATCACAAACTTTTAGGAAGGGCTCATTTTTATGACCATTGGGACTATGGGTACTCCAAAGAGTGGCAGTTTGAAAGAATGAGTAGAGTGAATTTCTTCATGAATGAGTGCACAGGTGGCATAAAACCTGTATACTCACTTATATCTGCATATTAGCCCAAGGGGCATGTCCCACGAAAGCCTTCACTTACCAGGAAACTGGGACAGAGGGGAGGACATCCTATTGGGACTCTAGATGAGAGAAGCATGGGAGAATAGCAAAGTAGAAGGATCCAGAGGGTCCTAGAAACCTACATGTAGAACATTATGATAGGCAGATTTGGGCCCAGCGGTCCCGCTCAAACTAAGGCACCAGCCAAGGACAATACAGGCGGTAAACTTTAAACCCCTACCCAGATCTAGCCAATGGTCAGAACATTCTCTACAGTTGAGTGGAGAGTGTGATATGACTTTCTCACGTACTCTAGTGCCTCACATTTGACCATGTCCCCTGGAGGGGGAGACCTGGGGGCACTCAGAGGAAGGACAGCAGGTTGCCAAAAGACTTGATACCCTATGAGCAAATACAGGGAGAGGTAATCCCCCTCAGGAACAGTCATAGGGGAGGGGAATAATGGGAAAATGGGGGTGGGGGGAGGGAAGAATGGGAGGATACAAGGGATGGGATGAACATTGAGATGTAACAAGAATAAGTTAATTTAAAAAAATAGGTCAAGCAGAAAGACAAAAAAAAAAAAAAAAAAAAAAAGTCTCAAATGAACCCAAGTGTAAGTATGCAAATGTATGCATAAGTTTCCATCTTATGCTTTGATGTCTTCCCAGATGAGGCCTCTGATGTCACTCAGTTATTGGAGCTGATGTTGATAAATTCTGAAGTATCCCAAGAGAATGCAGCATGTCACTGCTCCTGATGACTTGTCTGCTGACCCCTAAACAGAATCTCTGTGATGAGAAAAAAACACCTGGCTTCAAGTAGCCATCTAAGCTGTCCACTCTCCATTAGCTTATTTGAGGGCATGGGGAGTCTCAGCCCTGGTGGTTGTGAAGCAGAGGTTAGTTTTGAAAAGCAGCAATGCCCAGGCCTTCATATGAGATATCATTTGTAACTTGAAAGTAAATGTGGGCTTTGCATTTTAAGCCTGACTTCAGGGGTTAGAGTACAGAAAACGCCCATGGCTAGAATAAAATGGAAGCTACTCTAAGTCCACACAGTATTCTAGGTCATGTGTCCCCATAGGAGATGAGGCTATAATTACAAGGACTCCAAATTGCTATTATAATATTTATTATACTCTCATTTGCAGTGATTTCATTTGGCCTACAGAAACAGAGTTATGAGGAGTTGTGACCACCATCAGTAAAAAGTTAATGATGATAAAATTGATCTCATAACTTTCTTGTCACCACTCAGGACACAACATTCAAAAGCTGCTGTTTATGTAACTTCCCTGCTCTGGTAGTGACAGTCTAAATGCCTGTTGTCCTTGTAATCTTTGAGAAAAATTGCCAGACTCTAACTGCTAATGGGGGAAGCAATAGAACACTGCTGCCCTGGCACATGATCCACACAGTGACTGAGATATTATGTGTTACGTCGGAGACCACGAGATGACTGTCTGCTTCCTTCTTTCCTCCCTATTACTCCCGGGAGCATCACTTCTGCATCAGGTGATTATATTTGTTTTTGAAACTCAGCATCCCAGCTACATTCTAGCCAATGAGAATGGGAGAGTAGTGTTGAAACTTCTTTTTGTTATAAAAATTCCACTTTTCATTTTCTCCTAAATGCTTGTGGTGTAGACTTAAAGACTAGGATCTTGTAGTTATAGTGTGAATCAAAAATGAGAGGACAGACACATGAGGAACATTGCTTCCTCAGACACCACCATCTGCACTGGTTTACTGCACACTTACTAAGCGTGTCCTGAGAACACGGCTCTGCATCTCATTTAGCTGCTCATATGACTGGATTGTACTCTTCCTAACGTTGAATCCTGCCCTAAATGCATTTAAAGGAACATGATTTTCTGACCTGAAGAAAGAAGCATTAGTGCCCATTTGATTATATCGTCCATTAGAAATGACTATTAACTCATTGATTACTGAGATAGCCCACCTCCAAACAAACCAAATAACAATAACAAAACCCACTAAACATTTTCCATAAACTATACGTAATATCTTAATTCAGGAATATGACATGCCCCTACTTCACAGTAGCTGTAGGCACTGCAAATGGCACTTGCTTCAAACCCGTACTATCCACTATCTGGGGTACCATTTTCTTACTTATAAATGTTCTCGCTATTGCTGAAATTGTAACCATTGTTGTGCACTGAGTTCTTCTGTTACCCCAAAACTCATGTGCTGGAGCTCTAATATACAATGGCATGGCCCATGAAGGTGGAACGTTTAGAAGTGTGTTAGTGTAGAATTAGTTAATAAGAACTGAGTGATCATGTTGGGAGCCATGTCTTTACTAATGGAAGAAGAAGGAACAGTTCTTCTGTGATATGGAGAAAGGAAGGGCCACACAAGAATTCAAAAATACTGTAGGCTGCCATGCCAAGATCTCACTACAGCATGGGCCAGACTGATACCTCAACTGTGGACCAGAGGAAAAGTAAACACACATCATCTGAGGGACCTAGTGCAAAGCATTCTGATGGTACTGGGTAAACAGATAAAGTGGGCTTGCCTTCCTTCAAATCCCACCTCATGTGCCTTCCCCACTTTTACATTTCTTTCCTCTCTCACAATCTTGCGACCAAATGTGGTCTTAAGGAAGAAATCTGGCTGTTTCTTATTGTAACATGTGTACTTGCCTTTGCCAGCTATATTTAACTTATTTACTTTAACACGACAGGCCCTGGACCATGTCGGGCTCTGAGAAAGCAAGATCAATGACAGATAGATGAGCATCTAAATTCTATTCAGTTAGAAGGAGTCTGTATATTCTGTTTTCATCTTTCCCTGTAACAAACAGGACAAACAATGTTGTATTCCTAATAATTTCTCAAACAATTAGGATTTCAGTAACTGAGACTGACTTTGTTACCACATCTTGTAGAGGCACCAATGTAAGCTGTGGGAAAAATACATCTTTGCAAGCTTAGTATGTAAGAATGAAATGTATAGATTGAGTGAGAAATAGAAATATAGAACTGGTCATTGCAATTGTAAAGTAATTTAAATTTGATCTGAAAACTCAGTTCTTTATGCAAGATCAATACTTGAGATAAAGTGGTAGGTCTCTTTGCTTTTGCTGATTCTTTTATATTTCTTCTAAAAGAAAATTAGATAATTTTAGCAAAATGCTAAAAACTAGAGTGTAACACTGAAACATTTAAGCCACTAATTAACTCTATTTAAAATTGCATGTCAGAGATTTGAAAACAATAAATGTGGATTTCACTGTACTTAGGCAACAAAACCAGAGATATAGCTCACAGAATATATTTTTATACTTGGATATGAGTTCAGATCATGGCTTCATATCTCCCCTAGAATGACTGTGAACAAGGTTCCTGACCTTATTGCAATCCTTTTAATCTCCAAGTAGAACTGGCTTATATTTCTACCTGTCACTGGTGTTTGTGGGCCATAGCGATCCATGGAATAGGGGAAAGTCATTCATTTACCGTATGAGTACTGAGGTGCTGCAGTCCATTAATGGTTGTTTTCAGAAAGAGTTTCCTGTAGCCTAGCCTAATCTCAAACTTACTATGTAGCCAGGGATGACCTTGAATGTGGAATGGATCCACCCCAGTTCTACTAGATCACAGACAGAAGCCACAGAATCCAGCACTGTGTTATTTATATTTTATCTTTTAAAAGACATCTGTGTTTGATTTGCCATGATAAGCTAATTGAAGGAAATTTGTTTCATATATGATGGTAATAGTTATTGTTACCGAAGGCTGATTAGCTGGCACAGCAGGTGATATTGCTTGTCACCAAGCCTGGTGGCACGAGTTCCATTCCTAGAACCCAAATCATGGAAGAAAAGAATTAGTCCCACGATCAAGAGGTATGCTCTGACCACACGCATGGGCACACTGTGCAAAGGTTAAAATGTTTTACAAAATGTACAGATGTGCATCTCTGTGTCAAGTTCCATCTACTGTAAGGAGCTTCTCTGATGAGGGCTGGATGACGCAGTGACTATAGGTATAGCAATAAGTCATTAGGAGTAGTTTTATTGCTGCATTCCTTTAGCAGAATAGCAGTACTAGGTGTTTCCCTAGGGATTTGATCTATTTAGTGTTTGGTTCCTTCCTTCATTAACAGGGTCAGGTTCCCCTCTTTCCAGGATCAGGTACCTATGCTGAAGAGGAGGGGAAAAGATTGTAAGATCCACAAATCCATGGAATCAGTGTTTTCCAGACAAAACTGGGATGAAGCACATCTACATTCATGGAGACTATGGCAGCATGCACATGACCCGTGTACATTCATGTCAGACAAAAATCCAAGAAGCTATTTACCATGGACAGCTACTGGGAGAGGGAAAAGCAATTTTCTCCAATGGAATAATACTAATTATATCAACCACACTCCAGGGCAGGCCCCATGCTCAGGAATAATTGGCCAAGACATACTGGACTTGATGCTTATATGGGAGCATGCTACTTTTGTTTTATTGTTTTGGTTTGAGTTTTCTTTTGTTTAATTGAGAGAAATGAAATGAAGTTCAGTTGGGACAGGATTCAGGAGGATTTGTGGGAGGGAAAAGAATATGGGTAAAATACATTGAGTAACAACAACAACAACAACAAAAAAAAAAACCACCAATAAAATAATCAAATTTACAAATTTTCCTTCCTTTTTATTTTAATTTGAAAGTATTTTTTGTTTCCCTTCGTACATATTTTTCCCAGCCCTAATAGTAATTTTAATATGAGCTATTCTTTTTTTTTTAGTTTTATTATTTATTTATTTATTTTAATTTTATTTTATTAATTTATTCAGATTACATCTCAATTGTTTTCCCATCACTTGTATCCTCCTGTTTCTCCCTCCCTCCACTTTCACCCTATTCCCCTCCCTTAGGTCTATGACCGAGGAGGACCTCTTCTCCTACTATATGGTCATACGCTATCAAGCTATGAGCCATTCTTATAAGAACATCCGACCAACAAACTAGTGTCTGTGGGACCTTAAGAGGGATGTACCAGAAATGCTCTGTTCCATCTTTTGTTCTTCTGAAAAATGTTTTGCTTTTAGTGAATTTCAAGATAAGCACTGAATTCACATCATTCCTTACCATCCCTGCTCTCTCTAACTCCTCACTCATCTTTGTTCTCCCTCACGAACTCATGATCTGTTCATGATTTTTATTGTTACATGCATGTGCACATACATACATACAACCTACCAGGTTCACTTATTGCTTATATGTACACATGTCCAGTGCTGTTTGGATGCTCTTCCCATCTCTTGCCTTAATAACTGAAGATTTGAGCATTGAGCAGACTTAGGAAATTGCCAGAGACAAACAAAACAAACACCATAGAGATGACATTTGAAACTGACATCAAGGATGCCTTTCATTAACTCATTGTCTCTGTTAATGTTAATGGACACTGTGATCTTATTTAGAATTAGTAAACAAGGTTTCTTTAAGAATCTTTACCATCTACTAAGCCTTCTGCAGGTTTGTTTAACAAGTTACTACTGCAAGGACTGTAGGGAGTTTGGAAAGTTGACAGTATAGAGCCAAATTATTTGTGCTATAATTAGCCCCCTAAGTAGCCATTTATTGGTTTGGTCTGTTTGTAAGATAACATCATTATGAATATTATGTCAATCCTTCAGAATGTACAAAAGGCACCTAACTCCACCTTGCAGAAGCTAAGAATAGCATCAGATACTGTCTGAGACCTTTAGCAGAGAGCCCCCCCTTTGCTTTAAATCACCCACCTAATGTCTCTACCAAAGCACTTTCAGAAGTGCCTGACTATGATGTTCTTTGCTCAGTTACTGTAAAATCTCATCAAATGCTGAATCTCTGAATCTGTGTTCCCAGGCTGTAGTCACTCATATTTGACTCTGAAATAAACCACCTCTAATCTCCTTTGAGATGAAAACTGTGATCTTCACATGAGCAACTTCTAGGATCTTGTGTGTACTATTTTCCCTAAGCCTTGCCTGTGAAGAGTCATTCACTAGCTCCTGAGCTATCCTCCTTGCAGAAGTGAGTGCTCCTACTGCGATGGTCAATGATCACCTCAGACACTTGCTCTGCGAGAAGGAAATAACAAAGAGTTCTAAATGCCAAAAGGTCTTCTACAACATGCTTGATGCAGCTATTTGCAATGAGTAGAGGCCCTTCTATTAAACATATCACAGCTCCAAAGTCTTTCTGCAATATAATTGCCTTTAATGTAGGAAATACATAAGTTTGCTTACCAATAAGCCCATACACATTAATCTTCCACTACTTGTAATGCATTGTTGTCTGTTAGCCACTCCCAGATACTGGACAGATATAGGAAGCATTATGTGAGTCTTCACTGGAGCTAGGACCAGGACATGGCAGGTGCTAAAGTCTTCTACTAGTATTCTGTCTATAACTCTGTGACTGTTTCAGTGGAGTTAGGACTGGGAGGTGGCAGGTTCTAAAGTCTTCTACTAGTACTCTGTCTCCAACTCTGACATTGTTTTACTGTCAGTTAAAGCAAGTAACTGAATTAGCAAAAACAGAAAGGGAAATTTAAACCAAGATGAAAATTAAGTACTCTGTGAAATATTTTCCACAGTTAAATGTGCTAGGCTTAGAGGTACAGAGCTGTCATCCCAGAACCTAGGGGGCTGAGAAAAGAAAGATTGCAAGTTTGAGACTAGCCTGGGCTAAATGCAAGACTGTCTAAACATATGCCCTGAGAATGTCTTAACTATTGAATTATTATTATTTTTTGTGGTGAAAATTACAAGCCAAATTTATTTGCATTGGGGGAAGATGAAACAAAGGTTACCTTCATTAAAGGGAAGCAGAAACAAGGAGTGCTGGAGCGAGGACCACGATATAAAACAACATACAATCCAGGCAGTGGTTTTTATCCATGCTTTTATCATAACGCCACTGCTTTAGCTTTTCAATCTTTCTGATTACAGCTCTCCTCAACCCACAATAAAGACTAGAGGTACTTTCAGTTTTATTGGGTTGTTTTCATGTTTATTTTCAGTTCCTTGTCAGAAATATTTGTGATGGTTCTCTTCACTTATACTGTAATTTTTTTCATAGCAAACAAGAACTGGACTCTACACATTGCATGCTGAGTCTTTTCTTGTCACCCAAATACTATCTGGCGGTGACTGCAGAAGTGACCTTCTCCAACAAGGTAGGCATGTCACAAGCCACAGGATATATACCATGCATACATCAGGTTTTGTGGTTCAAACATCTTTTCCTAAGATCCTAAGGCACAGAAGGGAGATTATATTCACCATCAGGTGATTCAAAAAATATGGAAACTACATCTTTTTCACTATTTATTTCTATAATGGAATGAATGAAAACATGAGTAGCATTTATAAATCAAATGAACAGGGACACCAAAAAGTCTAAGGAAAGCAGATTATCTAGGTGTCTACCTTAGCTTGCTGTCAGTGAGACAAAAAATATCCAAGAACAACAAATTTAAAAGTTACAAGGTTCATTTTGACTCACAGTGTCAAAGATTTCAGTCCATTATCAGCAGGGACTATCACAATGGGTACAAAAAAACATCCTGTAACAAGGATTTCTGAGCAAATGGGTGCTGGAATCTGGTTTTTATTATTGAGTAGCAAGCTCTGTTGGATGCTGAACCAGCCCTTAGCTTCATTGTTTTTTAATTAATACCTGAGACAGACGAAAATCATGCTATAAAAATTAAGTATGCTATTACTGGATATATCACCTAGTTATATCTGAAGTGCCTAATGATGATAAAAATTATTCTAAAAATTTTGTTGTGTTGTGAATATGTTTCTTATCGAAGCTACTTTACAAAGAATAAAATGCCTGAAAATCAACATCTCTTGGAGAAAATTAACAGATGTTCATTTGTATTCCTAAATGAGAAATGTGCTGCCACACCTGTGACTTTGTGTAGAGCCTCTTGAATTCAAATCCTGAACGCCTGGTTGATTTCTAACATTTTATCGTATTTTTTAAACATGTAATGTTGAAATAGGATTCCTTATTCAATAAAAGCCTCCTTTTCATATTTAAGAGAAATTTATATATTTTACAATGTGAGAAGGCTTAGAATGATTCTAAACTATAGTTGAAGTTGATGTGAGGGAGTATGGCTCAGTTAAAAGGATAACCCAGTGTTATGCATAGCTGTATGTTCAAATCCTAAACCCAGTCAAGGACACAGCACCCTGGAGGCTGAGGCAGAACAATTAAGCTACATAGGGAGGCGTTTTCTCAAGAAAACTTAACAAAAACAGAGTTTGTGATATCTGTAAGGAAAAATGCTCGAGAGAACATGTCACAGTGGTGGGTCATGCAGTGACACTTCATGGAAGAGTCTGGGAAAACTTTCTGGAAGGTGAAGGAGATGCTAAAGGACTTTCTCTGTGATTCATGAGACTTCAGAATTAAGCTGGTCGTTGGCACTGGAATTTTGTAGCCTGATTCCACTAACTCTGGAAGACAAATGAGACTTCTGCTCTAGTTTAAATCACTCAGTTTTATGATATAGTGTTTCAGCTACTGCTCCTCACTGATTCTCTCCTTGACTCCATGTTCTATGTGCGTCTGATTTCCATGTGCCAACCAGTTGTATTACTTGACCTGAAAAGCCTGCCACTGTCCCTCTGTCTTCCTCCTATATCTCCTTCTGTTTTTCATCTACCTTTTATTTCTTCTCCACCTTCTACTCTCCCTTCATCCTTCCTCCTGTAATTCCTCCTTTTCTTCAATTCCCTCCCCTTCCCTGTGTTTTTCCTCCTCTATTTTCTCCTTTCCTCCTGTTTGTATTTTGCCCCCTGTAGCTCTTCCACATATGTCTTCTCCTTTTCATGCTCATTTTCTTATTTTGATTTTCTCCTTTTACTTTTTTCTCCTCTAACTCTCTGTGGATACTTTCTCCTGAACAAACTGCAATGTCAGGTTGGTGCAGAAGGTGTACAGATGATATCTCATTCCATGTACTGGTTTTAAATTCCTATTAACTCTTCCATAAGACTCCCTGAGATCTGCCCCAAAGTTTAGCTGTGAGTCTCAGCATTTGCTTCAATCTCCTGATGCGTGGACGCATTCAGAGGATCTCTATGGTAGGCTCCCAACCTGTTTCTTCCCTCTCTTCAATTGGTACTAGTGTTTCTATTTGCCATTCTGAATGAGAATTAAACATTTTCCCTCAGGTTCTCCTTGTTGTTTAACTTCTTTAGGTCTGTGGAATGTAGTATGGTTATCCTGTATTATATGCCTAATATCCACTTATAAGTGAATATATACCATGCATGTCTTTCGAGGAAGAGTTGCAGTCTAGAAGGACTTGGAGGGGAAAGGAGCTCCACAAGGAGACCAGTAGAGCCAACAAATCTAGGCCCAGGGGGGTCCTGTAGAGACTGATACACCAAGCTAGGGCCCTGCATGGGGGAAGACTTAGGCCACTCTGCTCAGATGAAGTCAATATGCAGCATGATCTCCATGTGGATTCCATAATATGGGAAGTAGGGGCTACCTCTGATATGGACTCTGGTCCCCACTCATTCATTGCTTTTCCCTGGTGGGACAGCCTTCTCAGGCCACAGAGGAAAAGGATGCAGGCAGTCCAGATGAGACTTGATAGGCAGGTCAGATGGTAGGGGAGGAGGTCTCCCCTGTTCTGAGGCCCAGGGAGGTGAGGGGGGACAGAGAAAGAGGAAGGGGGGAGGCTGGGAGGAGATGGGGGAGGGGCTACAATGGAGATATAAAGTGAATAAATTAAAAGTAAATTTAATAAGTAATTCCTGTTAACATAGCATCTTCAAGGGTCAGGTAAACCTTAAACTGATAAGGAAAGTTTGCTAGGCTTGATCTGAGCCAGAAGACTGAATAGCGATTGCCTTAATTTTCAAAAAGACGTGCTTCAAGATTTTTTCCATTTCTGAGGCTCATCAGAGGAGAAATATATATCAATCTTTTGTTGTCATTGATCTACAATTTATACTTCTATTGAAATTTGTTGTTAACTGTTTACTCATTTTAATGTTTGACATCTTTCATTATAAGATTATTGATAAGCTGGGGTGGGTGGGTGGGTGGGTGTAGGCTCCCCTTTATTGAGGAATAGGGGAGGGGGGAAGGGAGGATAGGTCTGGGAGGAGAGGAAGGAGAAGCCTATGCCTGGGATGTAAAGTGAATAAATAAATGAATAAATTTAAAAAAGATAACTGTAGATACAAAAGAAGGTGTAAAAAAAAAAAAAAAACCCACAGATTCTACATAGTATTCTCGTCTTATCAAAAAATATTATGTGCCCTGAAAGAACAAAATCTAGGTGTCTATTTCCTATCCCCAGCACCTCCTTCATAGAAAGTGCCCTCCGTGCTCTGCTCACTGCTATTCATTACTTAATTCCAGGCAGCCACTAAATTTCCTCATCTCAGCAATCATTTTTGCCAATATTCCTCTCTCTTTTTTAGACATCTTTCTTTTTTGCATATATATTTATATTATTACACATATATACAATAAACTACCTGAAGCAAGAAAAACCATGACACAATCAGGACTCATACAAATGTTACATTCTTAGTGTTTTGGCTATTTGTGTTTGACAGCCTTGAAGAAAACATCTTTCCCTTCTTGGTGCGTCTAAAATTCTGAATGTAAATCAATCTCCATCACATCTTGTCATTATCAACTTAAAATATCTATCTAGACCTAAAAATACCTTAAGCCCTAAACACCTAAGCTTCATTGTAAAACCAAGCTATCTGGTCTTCAACTCCATCAGAGAACTGAGAAGGAATAAACTTGATTACCTGAGTATGCCGCGAGTGCAGGTTAGTAGCTTTCCAAATGAGAAGATGACAGAGACAGTCTGCTACCTGAAAAGTCATCCGAAACTCTCTATTATGTTGGAGCATCTTCTTCAGCCCTCTGGCCCAAAATATCTTATGGACATATTTGTGAGGCAGGAACTATTGAGGACTTGCTTACCCTGTCTTGGCAGAGTTTGATCATTGACTTTGCCCGTTTTTGAGGCAGAACTATGTCTGTGGTAGAGGTGAGGACATTTTGCCCAATGGCTTGTTTGCCACACTTGAAGCCATATCCATAAGGAGGTTCTTTGATGTTCATCATTCTCTTTGATTTAGGCTGAGTGTTGCCAGGAGTTAAGCTGTCTGATTGTCAGTGAATCTTTAAAATAGTAAAAACCTTTTAAATGTCGTATTCTGCAAATTTCTGAGGTTTTTAAAAACCTTATCTAACTATCCTACCTTATCTTTCTATAGAATCATATCTATTTGTTGCACCTAACATGTATATTCTTGTGATAAAAGTAGACCATCAATTCACATGACCATGATCTGATCAGCTAATAATCAACTTGTAAACTTATTTATCCTAACTGACCCTAGCCACACAGTGAACCCACAGAAAAATCCCGGGGAACAGCGCACATTATCACCTCAGGAATCTTATGCCAATGCTATCATGCACCAAGCAGAATTTGAGGATTTACTATCTTCATTAAGCATATTTTGGTGATTTGTGCAAGTTTGTTTGCTGTGGTTATAGATCTACCACTGTTTTTTCAGACCCACTTATCCCATGAAAAATAACTAGGTTGTTGCTATTTGTGGCCTATTAAGGGAAGGAATTTCTCTGTCCATTTAAGAAACTAGGTGTGAAAAAAAAAAAAAAAAGAAACTAGGTGTGAACACATCATTTATTTGTCTAGAACAAGTCCCCATGGACAGATTGTTTGATCAAAGCATGGTTAATTGTTTGGTTTCTAAAAATTGACAACTCTTTCAAAGAGAAGAGATACTGTTTTACACCTTAACCCACAACAGGAGAAAGGTCTTGTTTCTCTGTGTTTTCTTAAGGATAGGCTTATTTTTGTGATTAAAAAAAAAAACTACTTCATTTTTCTGACTGCTGATATAGTGATATATCACCATGCCTGTCAAATGAAGTTCATTTATATAACCAAGGAAATATTTTTAATCAAAAGCTTTTTTGCTATTTATTTTTATACACAAAAAAGACCTTTTGTCCATTTTATGATTGAAAGTTTCACTGTTGTATTTTGAAAAACTATTAAATTATAGTCAACTCCATTATTAGATATATAGTTTAGAATTTTATAGTCTCTAGATTTTCTTTAGAGTCATGGATATTATAATTTTAATAAGTAAATCTTTACAATTTCTAAATTAAAATCAACTAACGCATTTCTTCCAAGCAGATATCACTGTTCTTATGTTGTAAAATATAACTGTGGTTTTTGTTAATTTGAATGATTTTCTAAGAGCTGTAGACTATACTTTCTTTTAAATTTTATCATTTATTTAGAATTAAAGTTTGATAATTATGCAAGATCCATATTTACTGCTCTTGGCTGTCATCTGTACAAACGTAATTTGTTTAAAGACTGTCTTGTAATATCATTAGGCAGATGTAGACATAGGCCCATGCAGACTCCCATGAATCCTCCTTTGAAGCACATTACTCAATTTTGGTTCTTATATCCACTCTTCACTATTGACAATGTGATAGCTGAGACAGTGTCCTCCATCTCACCAAACACCATAACTGAGAATCTTGCCAACCCTGAACTCCTCTGATGATGAGTTAGTGAGACAGTTTTTCTCCTTAAGAGTCTTCAGAGAGGAAGGGAAGTAAGTCCTAGTTGTGGTTTGAATGAGAATGGCCCCCATAGGCTCTTATATTTGAATGCTTGTTCACCAGGAAGTGGTTCTATTTGAGAATATTAGGGATGTGGCATTGGATGGGCATTGGGTTCGCAAAAGGTCAAGGGAGGACTAATGGCACTCTCTTCCTGCTGCCTTTGGCTCTGCATGCCACCATGTCTGCTTGCATGCCACCATACTTCCCTCTATGAGAATAATGGACTAAACCTCTAATACAGTAAGCAAGCCCCAATTAAATTCTTTTTAATTTTTATTTTTTAAAATTTATTTTATTTTTATTAATTTATTCTTGTTACATCTTAATGGTTATCCCATCCCTTGTATCCTCCCATTCCTCCCTCCCTCCCATTTTCCCCTTATTCCCCTCCCCTATGACTGTTCCTGAGGGGGATTACCTCCCCCTGTATATGCTCATAGGGCATCAAGTCTCTTCTTGGTAGCCTGCTATCCTTCCTCTGAGTGCCACCAGGTCTCCCCCTCCAGGGGAAATGGTCAAATATGAGGCACGAGAGTATGTGTGAGAGTCATATCCCACTCTCCATTCAACTGTGGAGAACGTCCTGTCATTGGCAGATTCTTGTTATAAGACTTAGCATTGTCATGGTGTCTCTTTATAGGAACATAACACTCACTAAAGCAATACTCATTCCCAAGTTGGCCTTTAGTGGTACTTCTCAGGCATGCCTTCTATGCCTCTCAATGGCCATAAGTATTCCAGCTTCCTATTCAGGGTTGTCTAATAACACCATCCTGATGGGTGTTCTGAGTTCCTCCACACAGTCTCCTTGGGATTGAAGTATAGATTTGCCATTCAAACGTTGTGGGAGTGTTGAAAGGTGGGCTGTTATTCCTTCTGTTTCATTTGGTTGCATGGAACAAATACTTTTCAATTATTTTATCCTGCAATTAGGCTGCCTCTACTGGAACAAGTTGCTCACACCTGCCTGGATCAGATACTAACCAAAAGAAAACTCGATAATCTCACTGATGTGCACTGAGGGTCTTGCTGTGCATCAGTGTTCACTGTAGATGGATTGTTCACTGTTTATAGATGGATGGCCTTGACTTCATTAGAAGCTTAGTCCACTGATCACCCAGATCAGTGGACCCAAGGAAAGTCATAGAAACTGATCAAGTTAGGGACCATTTGGCCCTTGGTTTGTGTCCTTAAAAGTATTTGTTTATCTTGTACTTCCCCACTTTCTCATGTCAAGTGAGAAAATATTTAAGTTAAATCTAAGTTGTTAAATAACAATAGCAAAAACAACATTTAAGAAGTAAAATATATGAAAACTAAACATGAGTTAAATAGGGCTATCACTGAAATAAAAACCTATTTTAACACAGGAAAATTTGAAATCATAAATAAAATGAATACATATGTCCATTATAGAAATACTTATAATTGGATAAAACCATCTCAAATATCCATTCTGAGATGAAATGAATGCAGACCAGAATCAATGATAAAACTCAGATATGTACAAAACCCTTGTATGTAAATGGCAGGCACCTTCTTGAGTATGAAGCCATGAAGTACTAAGACTTCAGGCAAAGATGCTCAGGACTGATCAGATCTCTGGGACTTTTCTCTGGCTGTGTTTATTGCATCTGTTGATTTTAGGAGCAGAGAAGAGGAAAAGAACCAGAATCTCTCTGGGGAAGAAGAGTCTGAGAAGGAGCCCTTCGGATTTGCTTTCTATGTGAAAAAACACATTGGCTTTCTACACACCTAGGTATGAAATTTACCCAGTTCCTGCAGCTTTTCAAGAAACGTCTTGCAAAGATAATGCTAAGATGGAAATATTTCAAAAGCCCATCAGTGTTTGATCGTCCACAGACCAGTAAAACTTGACAAATTTATGAGATACTAATTGAAAAATGCAAGGTATTTCATGTTGAATTAAAGAAAAGAAACTATGAAAATGGGGAAACTGCGTGTGTATGTGTGGTAGTGTATGTGGGAACACACGCAATTGCACACAAAACTAAGTAAAAATAAGTAAACAAAATGGGAAGAAAGAGATCTCAGAAAAGGTGAGATCTTAACTTGCCTTTGCTGATTTTGAAGAGGGACGAGCCTCATGAAGCCATAAGTGAAGACAGCCACTAAGTGCAGAGACCGATAAGAATGAGGATAACGTCATCTCTCAGGCCCCAGCCAGAACCCCAGCCCTGCTGACAGTTTGTTACAGGTCATTAGGTCCCATGCTATACGTCTGACCTTCAGATGAGAAAAAAATAGATCTGTGTTGTTTTAAACTACCAGAATTCTGGCAACTTGGTTACACTAGCCATAAAGAATGAACAGAGTGCCTCAGACGACATCAGTAATGGAGGCATGCAAATCCAACCCAAGTGTCAGGTGTCAGGGGTAGACATATTACTAACACAGGACAAAGGAGAACCTTCACATCTGGATGCAGAGAGAAGTTTCTTAGAATAAGAGAGGCACTAACAGAGGGAGGAATAGAATGGGGAGGACTATACAATAGTAAAGCCAATATTTAAAATACTAAATAAAAAATCAGAGAGCAATGATGGTTTATGCCTGATCCCATCATAAAGATAAAGCACATGGTCACCATAAGCCAGTCTGGACTGCATAGTGAGTTGGAAAGCTGTGTGTGTGTGTGTGTGTGTGTGTGTGTGTAAGATTACTTGGTGATACATGTCAATAGTTCAATCCTAGACACTTTCCTTCTTTATGAAAAGAAAATTAAATGCCTCTGAAAATGGTGTAAGGTATTCTAAAACTAATGAAATACTTAAATTTTCATGGCTTTATCATTTTTCACTAGATAAGATTAATGTTCTAAGGGGTATCCTGCAGGTGTCACACACACACACACACACACACACACACACACACACACACACCGCAAACCCTGCTTTCTCATCAGTCAATCAAACTTGTAGAATCCTTAATAAGTTTTTCTGTGTAGATAGAAGAAACCGTTTCAGTAGCACAGTGATTCATTCATGAATATCCTTCAACCAGAAGTGGTGTAAAAAGTGTTTTTACATCAAACAATCAACTCAGGATTTCCTGTTCCTCATTCAGTCCCTCTACTATACTGAATTGGAGTGTGTTTTAGAGACTCATGTAAATTAGCCTCGGCTCCTTGGGACAGTCAGTCCAGTTTTACTGCGGTTCACATCTCCCTAAGTGCTTATGGCCTCAATGCATAACAGAAAAACAAAAGCAAAAAACAAGCCCCCAATACACAAAATCTCTTTGTACTAAGGCAAAAATATTGGGATAAGCATATTGAAAGGCTTTTTCATTTGCATTTGCATCTTAAACATTCTTTTTAGCACAAAAATGTCATCTATAAGAGAAGCTCCATTTTGGCAGTCTTGAAGAGAACATCTTTCCTATCTTGGTGCATCTAAAATTCTGAATGTAAGTCAATACCTATCATATCTCATCATTATCAACACTAAGAATGGAACATTTATATAATTCCTGATTGTGCTATGGTTCTTCTTGCTGTAGGTAGCTTATTGTACATATGTGTAATAATAATAATGTATATGTAAAACATTTAATAAACATTAATTAATTAATTAATTAAAACTCTAACCTTTCTTATATAAACTTGGAGAACTTTTTGTTATAGTTTCTAAGAAAAACATTTAAAATATTTTATAAGCTTGTAAAAAAAAGAAAAGAAAAGAAAAGCTCCATGTACCTCCTTTAATTAATCAAGGTCCAAAATTGTTACTGAAACTGCCTGCTCTTTCTAGTTTTTTTTTCTCAAAGTCATTGATAAGGAGCATTTCTGTGACATTAAAATGGGAATATTAATGATGTGAAATATAAATTAACATGCTTTTAGTTTTCAGAACAATCTTATTTGGAATAGATTGCTAAAAAATTGGCTGTCTTCTGAGATCTAAGAATCATTATTCAGTGCTGCCTCATTCTTATATTATAGAATTAGAGGGGAAGAGTGGCAATTCTTCCTTAGTCTTCATGTGTTTTTGGCTGTAACAGTCCCCTAAAGTGAATGGTAGACCAATAATGACACAGGAGTAAACCTATACATATGCATGCATGGGGGACAGCAGAGAAACAGAAGCTATCTGTGCCTTTCAAGTCTACCCTAAATAGAGAATCTCCTAGTTAAATAGTACATTTCTCTTTCATTTTTGATATTTATGATAAAATTTCATAATTTCTGTCTTCCTATTTCCTCCCTGAAAAGCCTTCTCATAAACCTTTCCTTGCTCTCTTTGAAATTCATACCCTCCCTTTTCATTAATTGCTGTTACATGAATATTTGTATATGTATATACACATATATCCATAAATATAACTTTCTCAGTCTGTATAGTGTTACTTGCATGTTTGTTTTTCATTCCTGACTACATTTGTCATTGGAAGACCAACTGGTGTACCCTTCATGGGGAAGACTATTTCTCTTGCTCTAGGCTTACTAGGCTTCCTTGGTTACCTTTAGTTCTTTGTTAGGGTTGAGGGCCTCCTGGTCTTTCCACAGTCCACCTGGAAGTCTGTTGCTGGTGTTCTCATTCAACTCACATTCAGGCAGTCATGATGTGAGGCTTTCTGGACGTAGCTTCTGACATGCACAGAAAACGGTCTCACAGCAAACTTTCTCAACATCTGGATCTTACAGACTTTATATGCCCTTTCCACAATGTTCCCTGAGACTTAAGTATTGAATCATTTTACAGATGTATCCATGAGATTAGCTTCCACAACTTTGCATTTTGACTTGCTGCGGTTTCCTATAATGATCTCTGTTGCAAAGAGAAATTTCCTTAATAGAGGTGATGAATACATGTAGCTGTTGGCATGATAATGAATATTTAGTGTTGTTAGCAATTATTCTGGTTTAGTAGAATGATGGTAATGAATTCTCCTCCAAGATCTATGGATGTATGAACCTTGGGTAACTGTCTAGGTTTCTAGAGCCAGGAGTAACTTTCCAGTTGCTGAACAGCTTTTAAGTCCAACTAAAGAGCTCTTGCTTACTGCCATCAGCCACTAATGCCAAAATTTTTACCTTGCCATATTGCTCACTTTTGTTGTTCATGGGTTCCAGGTCTAGGTAGGACTGTACAACAAAGAAAGGGAACTATGAGCCTTATATGCTAGAGAATTGCAGGTCAGGTTCATAAACGGCGAGAGTTAATCAAAGAAGTTCATTAATTCAGAGCTTTTCTAATAAATAAGGGTTTAAAGTCACATTCAGATTTATTCTTTCTTTTTCCTGATAGAAAGGTGAGATGGGGTTATTTTATCTCTGTAAATTTGCCATTACTTCTTGGGAAAATACTACAAAGAAGCAGGCCTTTTGAATCTAGTACTTATTTGCCTTCAGCTCAATATTTATTCCTTCCTTCTAAAGTCTTTGATGGGGTTGAAGACCAAATTGGTCAGTTTCACAATTAAGGTTTGTTGTTTAGGGGTTAAAATGTTTTTAGGTGTAAATAGATGTTTTAAGTTGGTAGAGATGAGATATGATAGATATTGATTTACATTCAGAATTTTAGACTCACCAAGTTAGGAAAACGTTTTCTTCAAGGTTGTCAGATACAAATAGCTAAAACACTGTGAATCTACCATTAAAATAATTCTTGATTGTTACGTGGTTCTTCTTGCTCTATGCAGTTTATTTTATATATGTATAATAATATAAATGTATATGCAAAAAATAAAATGTATTAATAAAAAAGAAAAGAAAATCAATGTAGATATTTTGATGGACTGGAAAAAGTTACATAAATGAATCAAGCGTCTGAGGCCCCCCCATCAGGTCAGGAGGATACAAACTGCACAAGGACATTGGAAGCTGTCAACACTGATCCTTCAGTCTTAACTTAGGACCCTCAAACTTCAAAATGCTGGACTCAAGGAAAGATGTTGCCGTTCTTAAGATTAAAATGGAGTAGGCTTTCAAATGTCAAGTAAAAGTGAAACAAGTAGTGATAATGAATGTAAGAGTAACACAGGCGTGCAAGAGAACTGGGATAGTAAAGCCTGAGCGACCACATAGTTGTGCACGTAAGGCCCAGGACATAACAGCTCAACACAACAGACACCTCTCGTTCTGTTTCTGATGGCTTAATGTCATGGAGAAAGCTACATCTTTTTGTTATTCTCTATCAGCTGTCTAAAACCAGTGGTCAAGAACATACTCTTCAACTTGTGGCGGTCAGAACCCATGTCAGAAGTAGTCCCTACTCCCCACATTATGGGACCCACAAGGTGACAAGGGAGGGGGCTACACTTGGGATGTAAAGTGGACAAACTAAATATAAAAAAATTGAAAGAAACAAACAAAAGTACTTACCAAATATACCCTCAGCCCCTTCCATGGTAGTTAGTTGTTACTGGCTTGGTTGAGGATATAAGTGAATGAATGTGTGATTAGAAGTACCATATGTTATTTTCTGCTGGAGTAAAGTATTTACATTATTTATAATATATCACTTTTCAAGTTCTGTATACACCTCATTCACTGTTTTTAGTGTATGGGCGTTTGAATTTATTCAAACGATTGCTGCTAAGTAATTACAACAATAACACAGCAAAACCATATCACTTCCTTTTTGGTCAGCTTCCCTTTAACATCCAATGAGGCAGATCCTGGTCTATTTTCTTCTAATTTTATGCACCAAAAATTGTCTGAGTAGATTCTGTTGCCCTTGTATTTTAATGCATCTGGAGATGAACAACTCTGGATTTCCACTGGCCACTCACTGAGCAAGGGACTGTTTCTCTCAACTTCTGAAGGATGATGTTTTTGACTGTAAAGTCTGAGATTTAAAGTACATGTGTGGCTCTGTGCGTGCGTGTGTGTGTGTGTGTGTGTGTGTGTGTGTGACATTACTTTTCACGTTGTGTGATAACACACCTTAATAAAAGCTACTTGAGGGAGAAAGAGTTCACTTTGTTTCACAGTTTGAAGTTAAAGTCCACTTTGATGGGCAAATCACAGCAGCAGAAGGTTGAGGCAGTTTGTAACATCTCATCCACAATCAAGAAGAAAAAAATGATGAATGCTTATGCTCAGACCTTTTCTGTTTTATTCTGTCTAGGACCCTACCCCATGGTGGAGGGATGCCCACAGCTAAGGAAGATTTCCCCACCTTAATTAATGCAACAAAGTTAATCCCTCACAGGCATGCCTAGAAACTAACCCTATGTAGATAATTGTAGGCATAAGGTTACTGTGTTATTCAAATAATGATTTCTCTACCCCCATACCTGATTGCAATCCCTGTTCTAAAAATCTCCTGTACCACATCTGTCCCCCAATATGCCAGTAAAGTAGTTTATAGCCAATTGCTGAGCAGGGCAGAAAATAGGGTTGGATTTCCTGCCATCTAGGGGATGGGGAGTTACAGGAGGAAGTAGGGGATTCTGCCATGGGCAGACAGTCAGGAGATATCAAGAGAGAGGAGAAAGAACAAGAAAGCTACAAAATGCAAGGGTCTCAGGGATTTTGGCAAGGAGGAAACCAGATTAGTTTAAAGGGCTAAAAATAGAGTAATAACTTCAATTATTGTGTTGTCAAGCTTATTATTAAACAAATATAATATAATCTCAATTATTTTAATGCTAGCTGGTATAAGAGAAAAACAGAACCAAACACAGTTTTATAAAAATAACCCTAACAGATAATTCCTTTAGTATTTTTCTTGGAGATTTTTATATTATCAAATTGACAGTCAGTACTATCTCATCACTCTGAATGTGTGTGCATGCAGGTTTATTTCCCTATAGTCTTTTGTTCAAAACACTTACAAAAAATTTAATAGAAATAAAAAATCCATACTCAAAAATTTAAATCTGAACAAACAACTTTTTGGTTTGTTTTTACTTTTGCTGTGTTTGTAGAACAAAATAATTTTTAATAGATTAATTATTGACTATTTTGGTATAAGAACACTACATTCTGCAGCATATTGTCTTCTCCCCAAAAGATTAAGACAAGGTTTGAGAGATGGCTCAGAAGTTTCGAGTGCTACTGCACAAGCATTAGTACACATGGTCAGATCCATACACGCATGGAAAAGCCCTATACATGCCTATAATCTGAACTTGGAAGGAAAAATATATCGGAGGATCTCTGCAGCTGTCTGGCTGCAGACAATATGGGAGTTCCAGGTTCAGGGCAATAGAGAAAGGTACCACAGCTGTGCTCAGTGGTGTATGTCTGTAATCCCAGTAGTCAGGGAGGCAGAGGCAGGTGAATCTCTTTGAGTCTGAGGTCAGCCTGGTCTACAAAGAGAGTCCAGAATAGCCAAGGCTACAGAGAAAACCTATCTCTAAAAACAACAACAACAACAACAACAGCAACAACAAAAACAACAACACAAAAACAAAACAAAACAAAACAGAAAAACAAACCCCAAAACAAAACAAACAAAAGAAACTTACTGTACATGTATATCTGGCTCCACACAAGAGGCAAGAGGATGCTCACTTGTGAATCCCAAAGTTATCACTGACCTGATATGTTGAGATGAACTGGGGAGACTGATAAGGTTAAATACCTTGGCATATGGGACTGAGAGTTGGATCCAACTTTATTCAATGACATGACCACTGTACTTCTGAGTGGGAGGTAAGACCTGTCAGTTGTGGTAGGAGATGAGGTAACAAAAGCTCACGTTATGTTCTAGAGAAAATGGAAGACTCTGGATTCTTGCTTTGCTAGCAGAGGGAGGATCCATGAGTCAGGGAAATGCCTTCCTGTCTAGGATCTGGGAACAACAATGAAACACATTGTCTAGTGGAATCCATGAAACTGAGAAGACTTGATAGTATTTGGGCTTTAGCTGAGTGAGGCTGACTTGGACCTCTGAGATCATAAGCAAAAGGCATCAAATCTGCATAGTTTAAACCCAATGTGGGTATATTAGTTTTCAGCAGGAAAAGAAAATAGTATTAGCCAAATAAAATGTGTAGTGTTTGTTACTAAATGCCTCCTTTATTTCTTATATACCATACCAGGTTTCACTTTCTACCTACATGAGGCCAGCTACCCAAAGTACATAATAATTACATAACATGATTTTCACATAAAATCTGTTAATATTCATGTAATTTTAAGAAACGAAACTAATGAACAGCTACAGGCAATGTTACAAGCAAATGACTCCTCAGGTGGCTCCCCTGTGCAGCCTAGGCTAGGGATCCTTTTCCTTCTATGTCCTTAGTCCTGGGATGACAAGGCAGTGCCACCAAACAAGGCTCATCTGACCATTTCCCTGGTATAAGAGGCCGTCCATTTCTCCTCCTGGAAGAGAGTTGTATGATTTTTTGGCCAACAGAATGTGATAAACATTACTCTTGCAGTCTGATGGGCTATGCCCTTAAACTGGTAGATTAAACTTCCTGTGATGATTGAAGCATAGTGTCTACCTCTTGAATTTTAGCCACAGTTGTTACTTCCTGTGTTTAGAACACAGTTCCTGTTTCCTATATTTAAGAAATGGTTCCTACTTTCTGTGTGTAACACAGTCTCATTTCCAGCATGGTTTAAGAAACCAAAGGTATCCTCTCTATCACCATAAAAAATAAGTTTTTGAGTTGGGGGTGGTGGCACACACCTTTAATCCCAGCCCTTGGAAGGCAGAGGCAGGTGCATCTTTATGAGTTTAAGGCAAGCCTGCTCTACAAGGTGAGTTCCAGGACATCCACAGCTACACAGAGAAACCCTGTCTCAGAAAACCAAAAACCAAACAAACAAAAAATAAAATATATTTCAATAATTAAATTTAAACATAGAGACTTGATACCCTATGAGCATATACAGGGGGAGGTAATCCCCGTCAGGAACAGTCATAGGGGAGGGGAATAAAGGGAAAATGGGAGGGAGGGAAGAATGGGAGGATACAAGGGATGGAATAAACTTTGAGATGTAACAAGAATAAAAAAAAAGAAAGAATTTGTAAATATATAGTTCTTTCTGTATTAAAATCTACAGCAGTTTCCAAATCATGAGTCTTTCAGAGCTAAAATTTAAGAAGATATAAAGTCCCTTACCTAAGATTGTTTTCATCTTCTTTGCATGAGCCTCTGTGGTGGTTTGAATAGGTATGGCCTCCGTAGCCTCATGTGTTGGAATGTTTGGAATTATGAGTGGCATTGTTAGAAGGTGTGGCCTGCTTGAAGAAGGTGTGGCCTTGTTGGAGGAAGTGTGTCACTGTGGAGGTGGGCTTTGAGGTCATATATGCTCAAGCTTTGCTCAATTTTACAGTCTTCCTCTGCTGTAGGACTCTTGGCTCCTCCAGCATCATGTCTGCTTTCATGCTGTCATGCTTCCTGGCATGATGATAATGGGCTAAACCTCTGAAATTGTAAGTCAGCCCCAATTACATGTTGTCCTTTATAGCACTTGGCCTATACATGGTGTCTCTTCATAGCATTGAAACCCTAAGACAGCCTCTATGGCTTCAAGTTGGAGATGGCCAGGTTCTTCTGCCCACTTCCTCTAGGAGTAGGAGTGTTTTTCTATCAGCTACTGGGGACCTGTCAAGAGCTCAAGAGGTTTTTCAGATTGATATTTATATTGACTATTTTATTAGTGGAGAACCTTTTATATTTAATTTTCAAGACACTCATAGTTAATAGTGATATCTTTCACAGATGGTTGGAGACATAGATATGTACATGTTTTGTTCTCTCTCTCTCTCTCTCTCTCTCTCTCTCTCTCTCTCTCTCTCTCTCTCTCATCTATCTATCTTACAAAACTTACATAAGTTTAACTGCCTTCATAAGACATCATGGTATCTTTTATCACTCCCAGCTTGACTCATTACACTCCTGTACCTTGAACAGTATAGGCCAGATATACTCTCTACAGTGTTCTTTTACTTCACTGGTTATGATTATATTCTATACATTTCCTGCCTAAAACTTTAAAGGCACAGGGCTCAGAATTTTTTATTCACTCTGAATCATAGAAATAAGAAAGAAGTAAAACATATAATCACATCACATTGTTATGTTCATTTCGATGTTGAAGATACATCATTTCCCACAATCTGCTCCAGGCTGTTTACTTCTGTGTGAATCCCATGGAGAGCTTTTGACCTGGTGAAATATGACTGAATTTTAAGTTAAAAGAAATTGAGATGATCTAACACTCAGCATTTCATTTTCATTCAATGAAAGTGCATATCACAGTGAAACAAAGGATTCTCCTGTGACTACCCTGACCTGCAGTGAATAATGAGCAACTCTAGCACATGTTCAAACACAGATCATTCAGAAACAAGAGTATCTGAGGATATTGCTGGAGCAGATCATATACATATAGAAATTTACCATATTTTTTATTAAACCCCTTTTCGTTGATGGAAAGGCTGTTTTAATCCTAAAACTGACTGAAAGTCTTGGCTTACATATATCTTTAGAATTATTGTTGTCTGGATTATAAAACTCTCCAGATATTCTCTCTTAGAAGAAGAAACATTCTCAGTATATAAAAGAACCCTGAGATTCTCTCCCAGTATCACATAAAATAGAAGAATGTGGTATGTGTCCTTTCAGCACCTGAGAAGTGGTAGAACGAGGATCAAGACAATCACTGTGTGTGTGTGTGTGTGTGTGTGTGTGTGTGTGAGAGAGAGAGAGAGAGAGAGAGAGAGAGAGAGAGAGAGAGAGAGAGAGAGAGAGAGACAGAGAGAAGAGAGTAGAGAGAGAGAGTCCCAGAACAAGTATATGCACAGGTAAAGGATGCAGAGGGACAACTGAAAATTTGAATTAAAGTGCATACACATACATATATATTATTTATGAATATACGTATATGTTTGCGCATATATATGTGTGTGTATAATGTGTATATTATATGAATTACTAACCCACTGAGTTATATGCTCTTTGGTGGTTATGAGAGATCTTGGAATAATTCATTCTACAATAATTTTTGTAAGACTATTTGCCTTAATTCAAGCCACCGTTGCAATTTTGATATAGTGAGAAAGAAACAAGGCTGGAAATCAGAGAGTTTACAGTTTACACCTTCCTTTGGTCTCTGGTTTCAAAACTGTGCCTAAGTGATGAAAGGCCAGCAAATCTTCAGGCAAGAGTCAGATCTACTTGGGGGTGGGATTGGGCACTAAGTGAAGTTTACTGTCAATTCCTCTCACTTGGAGTGCTGGACTTGGTCTAACCAGACAAGTTGGATACTATGAAGTATGTTACTGGAAGTTGTTGGGGTAATTTTTTTGTACATGTTGTGTGAAGGTTGTCTCAGTGTACTCAAATGTTGATTGCTGTACCAGGCAGAGAGCTGAGTACTGGCCAGGCTTTGGAGTTTTTATTCTTCTGGCTCATCACCTGCATCATAGTTTGCAAACGTTCACCTCTTGATTGGTGTAATAAAGATCTGAAAGCCAATAGTTAGGCGGAAAAGGGAAGGTGGGACTTCCGGATGGAAATAGAGGATCTCTCTGAGAAGAAGTTGAAACAGGAAGTTATGCTAGCATGACATGGAAAAGGACAGCAATTCAGGGCTATGAGACAGAGATAAAGAATAGGTCACATGGTGGGATGTAGGGCAGGATTATTTGAGTTAATTGCTATGAGATAGCTAAGAGTCTGCCCAGCTATAATGACCAAACTTTCATAAATATTAATATATTTTCATGTCTTTATTTACCTGCTGGTAGGTCCAAGAAAGTCCTGCTACAGGAAGTAAATATAGCAATTATATTTACTTCTTTATAACGCTGAAATAGTACTGACTATTTGTTTATCAGGGCTATGGAGTGAAAAACAAAACAAAATTAAATAAAAAAGCAATAGTATGGTAGAACTGTGATGTCCCATGCATTTTGAACCTTTGTGGATGGTAAGATGACATTGTAAAAGTGTTTGGAAATTAGTAGTTACATTAACAGTTACCCATTTCAGATTTTACATCTTAAAAATGAACATTTAGAATCCAGAGAAATACTTTAAGCAGGGGTCTATTTGGGACCCTTCCTAGAGGTATGATCACTTTCTGAGATTCTTCGGGCCTGCAAAGCCTCAAAAACATACTCTGTCTCACAAACATGCTGGCACTGAACTGATTTGCAACAGGCTGATGGCTTTATCTGTAAAGCTTTCCCTGATCTGACTTCATTAGACTAGGTGTATGTTCTAGAATTGATCTTCTTAATCACCTGGATTTTTGTGCACAAAACATTTATTTACCGCTTAGTAGAAGGATCAGCCTGCTTCCCCTTATTATCAGCTCAATTCATTTTCTCTCTCTGCCCTGTCTTTCAGGTTAGACACAAAATCTAGGGTTGTTAAGAGTAGCATGTTTCAGATGAACTCGTTATTCAGTAAAGTGCAAAGATCTAGGAAAATTACAGTTCCTTTAAATGGAACTGTAAGGAAACAAATGGCACAGCAAGGCAAAACTGAATGCTTTCCTCATACTTTGCATATAATAATACAAAGATTACAATTCATATGGAATGTATATGTAAATATATGATATTATATGAGAATGGTTTAATATTGTTACATAAAGGAAGAGAGGTGGGTCACTTAATTTTTTCCTATTGAATAGCTTGTTTGTGTTCAGTTTATAAACTGGGTAACTCATGTTAAGAAAAGAATGGATCAAGAAACTGTCGAACATTTACACAATGGATTACTATGCAGCCATTAAAAAAATAAGGAATTCTTGAAATTTGCAAGCAAATGGATGGAACTAGAAAAAAATATTCTGAGTGGGGTAACCCAGTCCCAGAAAGGCACGCATGGTATATACTCACATATACTCATGTATAAGTGGATATTAGCACAATATAGATGTCCGCTGAGCTTCTCAACCCAGCAGGGAATCAGGACAGATACTGGGACTCACTGCTGGACTCTGGACAAAGCACTGAGAGTGGTATGGAAGAATGGGGAGATGGAAGGACCCAGAGGATTCAGAGATCCTACAAGAATACCTTCAAGACTAGAGGATCTGGACTTGGGGGGGGGGCCTGCACAAACTGTTGCACCAACCAATGACAATGCATACAGAGGACCTAGACCCCCTGTGAAGATATAGTCAAAGGACATCTCATTCTCTAAAGTTGTTGGGGGAGCATGAACTGCCTCTGACATGAACTCTGGTCCTCCTGATTTGATCACTTCTACTTGGAGGGGAGGCCATGTGGCCACACAGAGGAAGGAGCTGCAGGCTATCCACATGAGACCTGATAGGCTGTTGTCCAATGGTGGGGAAAGAGCCACTCAACCCAGTCAGAGGTCTAGGGAGGGGAATATGGTGGAAGAGAGATTGAAGGTAGGAACAGAAAGACACAAGAGGATGGGATAACAATCAGAATGTAATATGAATAAATTATAACAAAATTTTTAAAAGTAACAGAAAAAAAAGAGTGTCTAAGATTTACTTCCATACAAGATTTTACTTTAGAAGGTACCCTGATCCTCATCACAATGCACCCCTTGTTTATAAAGCATATATTTCTGAGATGACATTTTAAAGGGATAAAAAAGTAACAGTTTCCTAATATGCTTATGCCTCAAGGCTGACATTTAAAATATAGAAAGTCTTTATTAAATTTGAGAAAAACCTAGATTAGAAACCTCAAATCACAGTGAAACCTCAGCAGACCAATATCTACTCAATGTCTGACCAAATCAATCAATGGCTGCCTTCCTTAATTACTTATTCACAGCTTCTATAAGAGTATGTCGTTCCCAAAAGGAATGAGGATATTGAGTTTGTCATTGTGGATTGAAGTGTTAGTGGAAATGGGATTTAGTTACTGGGGTGTCATGTAAACACAGAGAAAGAAGATTTTAAATGTAGAGTAGTCCATGTTTGATTCATATTTCCATTATTTTTCAGTATTTTTAAAAAAGCTTTCTTGGATCAATTAATTTTTTTATTGCTTCAGTTCTTAGCCACCTTTTAATGAATACACGGTATATTTTTTTAAAAATAAAATTACTCTAAAATGTGAAAGAAATAAAAGCATTGAATCAAACCATCTGAAACTGACTATAACACTTCTAAAATTGGAAAGCACCTTTAATCTATCTTCTGCCTGGAACTGAGCACTGCCTGGCTCAATTCATCATGTTAGTCTTGCTGGGAACTCCTGTACAACATGCTCTCAAATTTTATTCAGTAAATTCAGAGCAGACAACATGAGGAGCACACCTGAAAAACAGTTTTAGAGTCAGAGAGTGATGGTTATCCAAACTCTTCCTGGGACAAGAGACCAAACAGCTACTGACCACAGAAAGAGACAATGACCAGACCCAAGGAAGGATTGCATTCAAGTCTTATGTGGTCTAACAATGAATTTATCAACTACAGGTAAAGGGGTATTCACAGAAGTGTGTGACCCAAAACGACTACCCTCCTGAAAATCTCACCCTAGCGTGGATGACAACTTCCTGATATCTCTATAGAGAGCGCTTTCCAGTCAGCCTTCCATGGTCTGTACATGCTGACTGCTCCTAAGTCATCATGATCATGTGCAGATGAGGAAAGATGAAATAGTTATGGCAAGGAGGCATGGGATGTAGAAGCTAAAAATCTCAGCAGAGTGTTTAATATCCCTGACCACCCTTTCCTCCATGAGGGAATGTTCCATGAAGTCCCTCTTCTGAACTATTCCCCTCCTCTAGACATCTGACAGGTGGTTTCCTCTTTCCACACTATCTTTCCACAGCCTATCAAGACTCATCTGGATAGCCTGCATCTCCTTCTGCTGTGTCCACAACAGGGAGAGCATATCCAGAGGCAGACACCTCTGGGAGAGCCTAGAGTGGTCACAGCTCTGAACCATGTGGACAAAGAGGGAGGGGTAGAGGAGAACCAAGTGCAGCATCCAGGAGGTACCAAAAAAGGGCTGGGAAAACAAAATCTCTTGATTAAATGGGAAAGGGCTTCTGGGGAAGGAGAGCCCATCCCCTTGGCTGGAGATTTCAATGTAGAAGGTGGGATGTATCAGATGTCCCCTGTAACAGGTAGGAACTAGGGATACTGGGAAAACCTGAGGGCTAAGTCCACTTTGATATGTTCAAAGACATTTATTGCAGGTTTGAAACTATGTGTGTGTGTGTGTGTGTGTATAGTGTGCATGTATATTTTTATAATGTTTACTCTGTATGTTTATTTTATTCTATATATTTAAAATATTTCACAAATACAGCATTACATACTATAATAAATAAAAGATACTTGATCAAAACTGTTTTGACAGGGAAGCTTCTAATTTTTGGACTTCTAAAAGTTCATCTGTTTAATATTTCGTCAAGATGCCCATTCTCTCATAAGATTAAGTAAAAACTGAATTCCTCCATAGTAGAGATTTTTTACATGGAACAGTTTTAAACATAAAAACCAAAAATATTACTTACACATATCTAATATGCTTTATTTTTATTCCCTAAAACTATAGTTTTATTTTTCTAAATTATAACTTTATTATGAATAATTAATACAACAATCTCTAGACTTAGAGAGGAGAGTTGTTGCTTTTGAGTATTCAGCTCTGAAATCAGTCTAATCTTAGAAAAGTGCTAGCATTCCTGAGTTTCACTTACTGTAGCTTTGAAAGGAAACATAACTCTTAAGGGGCTCATCCATCTCTAAAGTTTTAAGTAGCAGCTGAAAAAGCTCTGAGTTGGATATTTAGTTTCTCACCCTCTCCTCCTCTTTGTTCTTAGATAGTGTTCTGGTCACATTTATCAACATTTAAGCCTGTTTCCAAGAGAGAAGTGAGGATCCATTGCTGCCCAACTTCAGAGAATATAATGTTCTCTAATAATAACTCATAGTGACATAAATATCTTAAGCCCATGATCTAGAGGAAGGGAACAAGTAGAAATGTAACAGCGTCCAGAGCAGGTGTGCTGGCTAGCTCTGCTTGTAGCTCCCCTTGGTAATCTGGAGTTTCTAACAGCCTCTTCTGTATTTTTCTTTTTTTACATGTACATTTATATTATTACACATATATTCACTAATCTACCTAAGACAAGAAGAACCATGAAACAATCAGAAATTATATAAATGTTACATTTACAGTGTTTTGGCTATTTGTATTTGGCAACCATGAGGAAAACATCTTTCCTATCTTGGTGCATCTAAAATTCTGAATGTAAATCAATATCTATCATATTTCATCATTATCAACTTAAAATATCTGTCTAGACCTAAAAACATCTTAACCCCCTAAACAACTAAGCTTAATTGTATGGGCCTGATTGTTCCTATGTACAACAATTCTACATTCCATGTGTCCTTTGCATTTTGCATAATGAAAGAAATTTTATAAATAATTAACATCATAGGATTTCCCAATAAAGGCAACTATGTAATACAGAATTATAATACTATATTTTACTAGGAATAGTGTGCATGTGGGTATGTATGTGCATGTCGATGTGGGTGTGGGATACATGAGAGAGGGGGGAGAGAGAGAGAGAGAGAGAGAGAGAGAGAGAGAGAGAGAGAGAGAGAGAGAGAGAGAGAGGGAGAGAGAGACTGTTTGCAGTGATAATGTGTGTGGGCATGTTTTCTGGGTCATTTGTACAATGAACAAGACTGGTTTAATTTGCTGTGCAGAACCCTGGCATTATATTTGTGCAGTACCATGTGATACTTGGATATTTGAAAAACTGAATTTAATACACAATTAGTTTCCATTTCCCTTGAAAATATTTGTTTAAATCAACATAGGTTTTATTTTTATTACCTCCTTCCCTAATATGAATGTTCCATATTTCTGACAAGCTGCCCATCACTCATTTGAGGCTTTTGGTAATATTTTGTTTTTGTGTGATAGGAATTACCCACAATAAAAAGACAATATAGTAAGAATAGCCTTAAGCTTTCCTAACTCACCAACAAGGATTCTTTAATAAGGAACACTGTGCTGTGATTCACTGAAGCTAGTAAGGTAAAGATCTAAATATTTTTATGGGAACATCTAGCTTTGCTCCTGTCACCTGACTGAAGCCCTAAATGACTTTCTGTTCTGACACCATAGCCTGGGAATGATAATGGCTACAATACTCATCAGTACAATGACATAATACTGAGGATGGAGAGTCGGCAAAGCTGGGCTTACAAACAAGTAGGGAAAACCTGAAATCCTGGAAAACTGCTGATTTAGTTTCTTTCATTGTATAATTTCCGAACTGCCTTGTGAAATGAGGGTTGGATTTATGTATCAACATGGATATGCTATGGTACCCAGTAATTGTGAAACACTAGTCCAGATGTTTCTCTGAAGGTCATCTTTAGATGCAGGTAAAATTTAAGTCAGTAAGTTTTGAGCAAAATGAATTATCTTCCATATGGAGTGAATCTCATGGGCTCTGAAGGATGTGCCAGTGAGAAGGAATGAGGTTCAGGAAGTTCTGTTCTGGTCTCTGTATGCAGCTGAGATATGAAATGATCTCTACATGCCTCTGAAGTCAGCCTGGACTTGATCAAACTAAAAATGCATAAAACCAACTCCTGAAAATATTAACATCTTGATAGAGAGATGATAGGGTTAATGATAGATAGGAGATAGATAATATACATGGATGAGAGTGTCAGAAGACAGATTTAGAATGTAAATAGACACGTGATACATGATAGATAATTTAAATCTAGTGTTCTTACTGATTTTGCTTTCCCTCTTGGAAACACTATTTGAACATATTTGTTCAGGTGTCTATGCAGGCTTTTTGTGTTAATTTTTAAATAAGGAAAAACATGTATGTATGTTTGTATGTATGTATATGTGTGTGTGTGTGTGTGTGTGTATTCAAGCATGGATGTATCTATCATCTATCTATCTATCTGTCATCCATCTATGTATCTACCTACTAACATCTATCTATTTAGTACATGTAAAAGTATCTTTTATTCACCAGATGTAATTGTCCTCGCTGAGATTTAGTTCTGAATAAGCGCACCCTTTCTGGCTCTTTCTGAACTCTAGATGTCTGGTTCAGCTACCTGTTCAGGCTCAAACTCATCTCCAAGCTAACTGATTCAAAGTGGCTTCTCTAAAGTTTTGACTGAATTGCTCTGCTTGGCCTTAAATTAATTCCAGTAATCTGTTCACATCTTCTGGCTACTTCTCATTCTCTGGTTCATTCTATCTTTACCTGCAAACCTTTCTCTGTAAAACTGTCCTGGTAAAACTGCCTCTTCTCCAGGAACTGAGTCATCACCAACTGAACTGTCATGAATACAACTTCTCTGCACTGCCTCAACTGACTCCTCCCTGACTCTCAATGGACCGACTGATTGACTGGTTTCAACTCATCTCTGTTTTTTTACTATTTTGTCTTCTCTACTGAACACTCTACTGGACTCTGCTCGTGGGTACTTCATTCTACAGCTAACTTTACTATCATTGTCTGGGATTAAAGGTGTGTATTAAGGACAACGGTCTGACAGAATGAGTCAGAAAAGGATATGCCTAACTCACATGAAAACAGTCAGGACAGAGGTGCTACTTAAGATCAGTACAGGACAGTTGAGACAGTAGTGTAGGGTCTGGTAAAGAGACAGAGAAAACAATACAGTAGAGTGGTTCTTAGGCTATGGTAAGGGTTTTAAAATTCTCTACTAATTTATTCAACGACACATTGAAGGCATTGCCTTCTACCTTTTAGACCTAGTTTAAATGAAAAATTTGTTCCTTTCATCAAAATCCCCTTTGCTGGTAATTATGGAACCCAACTTCCTCTTTGTTCCTTGGGAGGAGGGAAAGGATTGGCTGAGAAACTGATAACAATAAAAAGCTGCATCAGAGTAAGTGGAGATTATAAATCCAAAAGGGATGAGGATGCTGGGTTACTAAGGCCAGAGAGTCATTTTAAATCCAATTTTCACTCTATATTCATTCAATATTTACAAAAGATGTCTTTTTATTTTAGAGATGCCAAGCCTATTCTCAGAGTTAGTAATTTTCTAGAAGAACTACAAGAACACAGGAAAACTGCTCACTAAATCTCTAGGGTCCATAGACCTTACTATGTGCAATACATTTGTTACTCATGACCAATCCCTACAACAGGTAAAAAAAAAAAAAACAAAAAAACCAAAAACCTGTGTGTTCCAAGTTTTCTACACTATGCCACATTGTATGTGGATAATTGCTGTTTTGAAAATAGTCTCAAATGTTCAATTTAATCAATAAAGAGTAGAGAGCCAGATGCTAGGGTGCACCCAGGTGATCTTCCTCCTCAGCCAACATCCCAAAAGGACAATAAAACATCCTTTCCCACACTGTCTCCAAAGCACCTCAATCCAAACATCCCTCATTCCTATCCTCTTGAATTGCTTCTATTCTCTCTATTTTTTCTACTGGGTTCACTGCCTGTCAACTGGTTGCTTGCTCTGCCTCTTTACCTATGGTTGATTTTATTCAATTCTGTTTACAATCATCCAACAGAAATCTGGGATGAACGATGTGTTCTAGAGATGAGCTACCCCACAACTAGAAGCAGTTTTCCCCACAGTAAACCTAGCAATATCAAGGTTCACAGTGTGATCAAATATCCAGCAATAGATAATGATGGTTTTTCTTACTTCCTAAGTAAACAAAGTCACTGTCTACAGGTGGTACACTTCACATATTAGCAGTACAATAATCTTATTATAGACAATGGAACAATTTTAATCTTTCAATTAAAAACCCAACTACTTTAAGGAGAAAAAGGGATTTATGTTTTTACCGATAATGTAGGGATAACTAGATGACCATATGGGAGAAATTAAATTGGATTTCTACATAATGCCTACAATCTATTTTTACACACACACACACACACACACACACACACACACACATACACACACATATATATATATATACTATACATATACCAAGTTAACAATATATATAAAGCTCTAGTTCAAATATGTTTCTAACTGTTCCTTCCAGTCCTGAGGAAAGTGCAGTGAAAGGATAGCTCTTTCTATAGACTGGCTCACAACAGGTAACCCTGTGAATTATAAAGGCTGAGTAATTTATCTGTCAATGCAGAAAAATACCAGTCAACCTAAAAGCGCTGTACAAAAATCATGGTAGAGAGAGGGGAGAGAGACTCAGTGAGTGAATTAAAGGATGTGACGATCACCCCAGTTTCTGTTAACACTTCATCTTCTAATGATGTCTTGACCATGGAAAACAAAGTTGAAGGCGGGATATTTGCAGCAATCACTTTGATTGTAGAGGTTTTACTTCCACTACTTCCTGGTAAGCCCCATTGTTTAGTTATCATCTGTAGAGATGTTGAGATTTCCAAGTAAGGAGAAGTTAGACAGGAGACTGTGACATTTATGTTTAAAATTAGGATAATAAGAAATAAGAGAATAAAATGTAAGATGCCAGGCAACGGATATGATATTAGATGAGGAGTTTATTAAATGAGTATAGAGGGAGAAGGAAAGGGGGAGAGTTATCCTAGAGTGGGAGAGAGACAGACAGACAGACAGACAGAGGAAGAGAGAAAGAGCTAAGAGTAGGGAGGAGGAAGGGAGTAAGAGGGTAAGGGTAAGAGAAAGAGGAGCTAGCTAGGTCTGTCCTTGTATATACTAGGCAAGGCCATGCCCCAGTGGCAGGTAGGCAATGACATTACAGGTAGGCAGACTGATGCAGAGTCCTGACATTGCCTAACTTCTAGAATAGTCACGTATAATTGAAAATTCAACTCATACATAGCTTACACGCTTTATCATTTATTTAAGCTTTTTTTTAAAAAAGATACCTTTGTAGTCTAAGCTGGTCAGCTTAAAATAATCTTCCTTATCTGGTGCTTCCAGATCAGGGTTGATTGATTTAAATGTCACTGATCTTCTGGTAATGTAAGGAAGGTATGACCTCTTCCCTTAGAAAAGTACATTTTGACACTGATCTGTCTTCTAGACAATTTCTGGGAGGGCATACCCCCTGCGCAGCCTGTGAATAGAGAATCTTAAGTACCCTGGGCCTCTGTCTTTAGCAGTTGTCTATGGCGGCCCCTGGTATGGCATCAATTGTACGCAGTAGGAACTTAGTGCATCTTAGATAAATGCTACATTTTGGGGGGGAGGGGATAAGAAAACGGAGTCTCTGCTTAATTTACTTTATGTACTAGAACACTTACCTTTCCAGGAGAAACTGTGTCTTCAATTTAAAAGGTCAGTTCAATTACTTTTAATACGTCATGTTTGCAGTGAACAGTTTTCTTTAGGTCCTGTTATAATAACATATATGCAATAGTACTGTTTAAGAACATGTTTTAGCATCAAATGGTGAAACTGCATTCATTCAGCAAATTCAGAATGAAATACATATAGAAAATATGTTTACATTAATTAAGTCAAAGAACACAACGTAGCTAGATAAATATTTGGCACAGAAAGTGTATTTGATATTTAGTTGTAAGTATCATTAGAAGTAATCTATTATATAAGAAGTTTTATTTTTTATGTGTCATATGGTTAAAAAAGCAACCATATGGAGAATTATGAGAACTCAAAATGTACATTTTCAGATGAAAGGTAAACATTTATGTAGCTATTTCATGCATCTCCAGTCTTCTCTTGGCCAGCTGCCTTTTGAGAAAGCCAAACCTTTGAGTTAGGAACTGGGAGAAGTGATAATTTGAACACTCAGATTAATTTGAAGTTCATATGAAGTAACTAAAGATCCATTAGAATTTAATTGTAGGTCAATAATATGGCTGTCATTGACCTGTTCATGTCCTTAAAGATTGTTACCAGGTTTGATTTTATTTTGAATAAAAAATACTTTTGAGAAAATTCAGTGGCTATACCTTTCGGCAGTTAATTGGTATTCTTATTTGAATTATGTTATACTAACTGTAAAAATCTCTTTGTGAACAGCAGAAAAGACCGGTAGGAGAGCTAAAGTACTCAAAATATTATCTAAGGAAAATTTAATTTTTGTCCCACAGTTATGAGTTGACTTTTCTCTATTTTTCAGAAAGCTATGGGAATTGGACACCGTGAATCTAGGCACTTCTAAAAAAAATTAAGGCTCTGTCAACATAGCCCAAGATGATTTATTATAAGGAGGTTTAGCACATTGTGGATTTCTTCGGATTCTTTAAATTATGGTGTCTGGGATAGATCACTATGCAGAAGAGATCTTTCTGTATGTCTTCTTGTCATAAAGATGCAAGTGTGACAGTTTCCTTCCTGCATATAAGTATAGTCTAGAAGATTGTCCTTGCTAATACCCTACACACCGTCAAAAGTCAACAGGCTAGTGGTTCTCAACCTTCCTAATACTGTAACCCTGTACTAAGTTCCTCATGTTCTAGTGACCCTATTGTAAAATTATTTTGTTGCTACTTCATTACTGTACATTTGCTACTATTATGAATTGTAATGCAAATATATGATATGTGAACTCAAAGGGGTCAAGATACTCAGCTTTAGAAGCAATGCAATAGACAGTTCTCTTGACTTCATACAGCAAAGATACTATGTGCCCTGCATTCAAACTTTCACAGCTCTGTTCATTGTTTTCAGATTTGAAATGTGTCCCATTCTATGTTTTTATAAATTCCATTTTTCCTTTAGGACATTATTAAATCCCATTTCCTCTGCATAGTCTCTATTAAAAACTCAGTCTGACATGATCTTTTCTATGGGACACTCATTCATAACTGTAATTTTGCTACTATTATGAATTGTAAGATACACAATCCTGATTCTGCAAGTGTACTTGGCTGTTCTATGTGCATATGAAGGCTGGACTCTCCAAGTAAGCTTGCCAACTCATATGAATGACATAATAATCCACAGGAGACATTGAACCTTTTATCCTTATCTCCAGAAACTTCCTTGACTGGGTCCCTGCAGACTTCAAGCTCCACTCACAGACAGACTGAAAGAGATGCTGGAAAATATGACCTATAGAACTGTACATCTGAGATTATCCATAAGCATATGATAAAAGTATAATTTCAAACAGAGAATATGAAAGAAAGGCATAATTATCTTCCTTTCTTTCCTTTTTTGTCTTAGGTGAGGCAGACTAACACTTTACAACCAAAAATATGAGGAAAGATTGATAGAGGTGACTCACAGCTAATTAAATATTCTGATTAAATTACTTTGGGAGACTTTATAATAATTTTATATATTCCATATCTTTAAAACTAATTTGCTAATTAATATTGTCTGTAAATAGTTCAAAATAGCACTCACACTTTTCTTTAAGTTATAACTTTGCATACAGAGTGTCCTGTTTCTTTGTGGTATTTTCATATATACATACTTTTGGTTGATTTTCCCATATGCTCCCCTGTCTCCATATTTGCCCACACCTCCCTATAAGCTTCTGACCCCAGTATTCATCTTTTCATTTTTATATTGATGTGTTCTATTACATTGGCCTGAGATTGTTATCCCCTTGCGTGTATCTTCCCATTCAGATGTTCCCTCCCTCTTCTGCCCTGCTCCCCCTCCTATACCTCTGACAGAAGGGGACCTCTTCTCCTACCATCTGACCACAGCCTATCAGGTCTTATCCAGATAGTTCGCATCCCCTTCCTCTGTGTGACCATATGGTCTCCCAGTCAAGCAGAGTGGAATCCAACATGGTGGTGCTGATCACACATTGTGTGTGATCAGGAGAATAGCAGTCACTGCACAGAGACTAAGGAAAAACTGAAAGCTACAAAACACCAGTGCTGGTGTGTCCCAAGTGAGAGGTGTCCACCCTGTGGTTCTGGCCTTGGGATACCTGGTGAATCCATAGAAAAGTCCCTGGTTCCTTGCAGGCATCGGAAGTCTCCAAATTCTAGCCACTTCCCTGCCTGCTTACAGCACCTATTCTTTGTGTGAACTTTAGGCTATAAAACACCAGTTTCTATTCCAAGGTCTGGAAGACTAATGGATCTGACCCCAGGTCACCCTTCAAATCCAGAGAGAGTTCCTGAGTCCATACATGCATGGACACAGGCCCCAATGTGTAAGCACAGGCCTGCTGGTGGCACTAGCCATGTCAGACTGAACTCTGGGCTAGAAAACATCAGTGTCAGAGTCTTCAAACCCAGAGGAGACTCCATGGACTGGATCACAAATGACTCTTACCTTAGGTTGCCCAACTAGTCCATGAGATTTCCCTGGTCTGACATCAGATCTCCCTCCTGATCCACCAGAAGAGTTCCCTGATCCCTGAAGGTGAAGTATTTCAACCTATAGCCATTCATCTATAAGCTGCTCTCAAGGAACAGTAAAGAACACCAAAAATACCACACAACTCCAGAGAAATCCAGATGGCTAAAGACCATTGTAAAATACAAACAACAAAATCCAAAATAATATGATAGCTCCAGAACCCAGTTATCCCAATTAGCCCTGGACACTTTAATACAACTAAAACACAAGAAAATGACCTCAAATATTTCCTTATGAAGATTATAATGGAAGAAATAAGTAAAATCCATAAAGAAATACAAGAAGACACAGACAAACAGATTGAGGCCTTTAGAGGAGCCATGACAGGGGCCTATAGAGAAGAAATGAATAAATCTCTGGATGAAATTCAGGAAAATGGAAACAATCAGGTGAATGGAATCAATAAAATGGTCTAAGATTTGAAGATGAAAATGGAAACAGTAATAGAACACAAAATCCTGGAAAGACAGAACTTAGGTAAGAAAACAGGAATTGCAGAGGTAAGTATCACCACCAGAAAAGAAGAGATGGAGGAAAGAATCTCAAGTGTACAAGATACAATGGAAGAATTTGATGCAACCATCAAAGAAAATCTAAAAAAAATTCCTGACACAAAACATCTAAGAAATCAAGAAATTGTAATAATGTTACATTCATAGTGTTTTTGTTATTTGTATTTGGCAACCATGAAGAAAATATCTTTCCTATCTTGGTGAGTCTAAAATTCTGAATGAAAATCAATATCTATCATATTGAGTAAGGTCATAATTTGTTTCATAATGAGACTGAAGTCGGCCTTGACTACATAACACATAATTCCAATAATGTTATTTTTATTTATTGTACATCCCCTGTGAAATAAATAAAAATAAAGTGAAGATTTTCTATCTTCAAAAAAAAAAAAAAAAATACATAACACCTCCAAAAGGCTATTAAAAAGTTACTAGTAAAATGTTCTCCTTAATATAGTGCTAATTTTTTTAAGTGCTAAATTTCTTACAAGAGCCACTCCAACCTGCCATGGAGCACAGCTTTCTTGGTTCTGCCTCAGGCTTCTACCTCTGTCCTTCACATTGATTCTGGTTATTCCTTGTTCTTTCTTTCTTCAGTCTGGGCCTTGTTCAGTGTCAAGTTTTTTCTTACACTGCAATATAAACTCAAATATCATTCATTTCATGATTTTTCTAAGTAATGTAGTGAAGACAACCACATATAGTTCTCTCTCATCTAATGCCGTGTCTCATTCCCTTTTTACTGAAGGTATTATTGAAAACAGTTATTATTTATGTTTATTTCTGATCTTTTTCAAAAAATAGATTTTTAAAACAAAAATATTTGATATATTATCTCAATTTGTTTTACTTTTCAACCTCGATTATCTCACTGAGAAGGGGGGTAAAATAATTCCATTGTGACTCAATAATTACTGAACCAATCACACAACTGTTTCCTTCTGTAAAAGATTCTACATTACACAATTTAAAGGTCATTTATTTTTATTCACTGAATTCTATTTTAATTATTTCATTGGTATGTGTCTATATCAAATAAAGACTATCCTTAAATTTATTAGCAATGAATTTCTACAATTTATATATTTTTTCAAAACATATAAAAAAAGGGTAAGAATAAAGTATGTTCCTGACCATCTGTAAATGATTATTGGTAGTGTGAATTTTATTGATGTTTTAAATAGTTTCTTATTAAACTTCTGTTAACAATTTTAGGTATGATTTTCCATCAAATGTGTTGTTACTACTATCTAAAATATAGTTTTGGTACACGTGTTATAACATTTTTTTATTTTATTAATTTATTCATATTATATCTCAATGGTTATCCCATCCCTTGTATCCTCCCATTCCTTCCTCCCTCCCATTAAAATGTGTTATAACATTTTAAGTAAAGTGGTATAATAGCAGTAATATTTTAACCAAACATTTAGCATTATTTTTTGAGAAACAAATTCTATTATACACTATTCAATTCTTATTTCACTGTAGATTGATTGTCTCATTTCATGTTCATTTTATTTACTTCTTTTTTCTTTTTTTATTAAATATTTTTTAATACATGTACATTTATATTATCACACATATATACAATACCATCTTTTAGATTGTTTACTACTACAGTATTTCTAGAAAAATGTCTTTTTGCCTGGTTTGAAAAGCCAAACCACAGCTGCCTTGTAATTTACAGCAAAATGTAGCTAGCTGTAAAATAACTTTAGCTTAGAGTTAAGTGATCTGGAAATTCTTAAATTAGCTCCAAGCATTCTCTAAAACAAATTTTATAGGATGTCATTAAGAACATGAATAAGTCAATATCTGGAAACATATATGTATTAGCCAAAGTTTTCTAGAGTAACAGAACTTATACAGTGAATATATTCCACTCTATATATTGGATTTATTTGAATTACTTACACACTGTTGTGCAGCTCATCACACAATGGCTGCCTGTGAACAAAAAGTTCAAGCATCTAGTAATTGCTCAGTCCACAAGGCTGGATGTCTGAGCTGATCTTCGGTATATGCTGGAATACTGAAGAAGTAGGCTCTAATGATGAAAAAGGAATGTACTTGTTAGCAAGACCAGAGCAAGCAGGCAAGGAACTAATACCTGACTATTCCATGGCCTCACAGTCTTCTAGAAGAACCTGTAGCAGAGATTAGAGGTGGGTTTCCCAAGTTCAAATGATTTGGACTAAATATTTTTCTTTGTGTCTCAAGTCCCTTAAAAGGCTTCCTTTATGGCCGACTCCTTCCCATACGCTAGCCAATGCATCACACCTGGAGACTGTGCACCCCTTTGTATAGCAAACTGGGTATTTCCCATCGCATCTGCCCTGCCACATAGCACTGACTCTCCCTGCATCCCTGGCATGACATTCCCTTTGACTAGAGTTGACTGGTATCTAACAAGTCAGCCTTTTGTACAAAGAGTACTTTCCATACTGTATCATGGTTTTGATATTATTGAAACTAAAGTTTAGTACCCAAACCAAAACATTGTAATATAAAACCATGAGCCTCATAAAACCCAAGAATTTTGATTGATTTAAGGATCAAGATGGCGACCAAAGGAAATCTCTAAGTTTGTTCAGAAAGGAAAATATGTAGGAAATCCAGCCAAGTGGAGAGAGAGCTCAATGAAAGGAATCAACATTTTAATGCACTGCATTTCATGTCTTGCTATGTATCATTGTTGTCTTTAAATCTCCTGTGAATCTATTAATCTCCTGGCAGAATGTCTCTGCATTAGTGATCTACCATAGTCTCTGCATAACTTAGTGTTTGATAAAATTTCACTTTATTTTGTGACCAATAAATATAGTCATCATGTATATTCCTTCCTGATTTTATTTTTTCATATATATCTTGTGTGCTTCAATAGTTTAGGATGAAAATTCTTATTCCTCTAAATAGAATAATGACTGTGCTGTTACAGTAGCAATAAACCAAGCAAGAGGCTCACTCTGTGTGAAATGAAATCATCCCAAGTAGAGAGAATATGCTAAGTCAAAAGGTAGATTACATTAAAACAGTCCTGATATCTGAAGTTAATCACTGACCCCTTTCTAAAGATCTGCTCAAGAAAAGGAGAGATGATGCGGTTGGGAGGTAGGCTGGGGTTGCCTGGGTGATCCATACCACAAGTATTTGATTTGCACAGATATAATCTCTGATTATATCTCATCTACCAGATGCCAAAATAGGTGCCCAACAGAGACAATTTAGCCATATCTGTGTTTTTGTTTTGTTCCTATGGCATATTTCTGACCATGTCACCATGTGTACATTCCGTTACATACAGATGACTGAGACTGAGATGCTATAGATTATTACATGGTAGAGAAGGATGGCTAACTGAGGGTGAAAATGAAAATAGGACAATTAAAAAGCCCATATTATTTAAATAAACAAAACTTCTTTTGAAAGCTCCAAAAAGATCCATCTTCATGTGATTTAAGAGCTTTATCACTGCTGCAAGAGGAGTTGCTCACCATCTCTCCCAGTTCAAGAAAAAGAAAGCTCAGGTACACAATTGCAGATTGCATTGAAGAAACTACTTTGCATGTCTGAGCTAATCAACTATTTCTCCTTGTGAGAAAACAGCAGGGGACTATGAATGTACAATGTCAGAAATCCAAGCCTTTGATTCCCCCAGAACACTGACCACATTAACTAACACAGTTGATAAAAATCCCTCACAGACTGCTCAGAGGCCCCATTCTCACATAATGCTAGATTGGGTCAAACTGAAAATGAAAGCTAATCCTTGTTAAGATCTTACATCAATAACCATAAAGGTGTTATTTGAATAAAAAGAAAGGTTACAGTGAAGACCTAAGAATATTTCATTTAAAGTCTACTTCACAAGAGCAAACTCATTTCCGGTATCTATATCTGGGTCTCAAACCTGTCACTTACTAGGTTAGATGCCCTGGGGAGGGCCCATTACTTTTATTCTACTATATGGCCATATTAATAAATTGTCCCTATATCATTATCTCTGTAACACAGATAAGTTCACCTGTCTACCATGATCAGAGAAGTATTTTCCATAGTAGATGGCGATGAACACAGAAACCCACAGCTGGTCATTGTAGAGGGTAAGAGACTGTGGAGTGCTCAGCTCTTACACAGACAGCTGTGTCACCCTCCCTCCCAGCAAGGCTGAAAGATCATCATAGAAGAGGACGTAGAAAGATTGTAACAGCCAGGGCAAATAATACATGCCAAGCATTGCAGCTCAGTGACACACGGGAACACAGAGTGCCTGGGGCTGACTTGCCCGTGACTTAGTCAGCCAAATGATGGCAAAGGGATGATGATGTCCTGCCCTAGCAGAGACGTTATTTGTAGTTCATGGCTTCTTGGAAGACAGAGTAAATTATTTTCTTCAGAGACATATCCCTGCAAATCTACCCAGTCTCCAAGAGATGACCTCACACCCATGCACAAACTGGCAACATTGAGTGGACTCAGTAAAGGGGGTGTGTTGAGAGACACAGAGTAACAAGAGATAGATAGATAGATAGATAGATGATAGATAGATAGATAGATAGATAGATGATAGATAGATAGATAGATAGATGATAGATAGATAGATAGGTGATAGATAGATAGATAGACGATAGATAGATAGATGATAGATAGATGATAGATAGATGATAGATAGATGATAGATAGATAGATAGATAGATAGATAGATAGAACGAGCACATAGGAAGTAGGTGGGATAACATAGTAGACAGGATAGGATTAGATGGAGGGAATGGAGAATGGATTTGATCCAAACACATAGACACACGTGATTATTAAATACAATGTCCTAAGAGAAAGATTAAAGTGAAGAATTCAAATGTACTACTCATCTAGGTCACACTTTATCACCTTCATTTTAAAACTCTAATAGGCAAACCACTAATAGGAAATAAAATGAAGTATTTGACTTAGATTCTCCAAAAGCAAAGCTGAAAGCTATAAGACGTGATCAAAACAGCTGTTACAGGTGAGGATGCCTAACAACCAGCTCCGCATACCGTGGTGCAGCCCTGCAAGCGTCTCACTGCCAAGAGCCTGGAGGTCAATTATGAAGACAGGAGATGAAGATGGAGGTGAAGATGCTATCAAAATGGTCCGTAGAGTAAAATAATATTTAGATGCTGTAAGGCAAAACTGTCACCAACACCTGCTTATACATTTTTTCCGTGCAGGATTATGTAGGTAACACACAGGACTTTGAAACAAAAAAAACTTATGAATAAAAAAGTATCAAATCATGAACTGGAAGTAATTACAGTTAAGCCTTTGTGGCAAAACGAGGAAGTGTCTGAGTGTGTGTGTGTGTGTGTGTGTGTGTGTGTGTGTGTGTGCGCGCGCGCGTGTGTGTGTGTGCTTTTTTTCTTCCTTTTTCAGTTTTTTAAAAATGCAGCTTTGATCGACAGAGAAATGTTGACTATATAATTTTTGTAATTAGAATAGTGTGATTTTACATGCTATTACATGCACATTAGATAGTAATTTCTATCCCTTTGCACATTAAATTTCACAGCTCTCATTTGAGCTATTACTGAAAAAGTCAAATGATTAAGACACATGTAACAATAGGTTACCAATTTTGAATGTTCCTTTTAGCTTGGTAAATGTGTTCTCCTGGATTTATAGACTTCCATTCCACCAGCAACTGTAACGTTGAATGCAACGTTCCTCACTAGTCTGAAGAAATATCAAGTTTAGCAAATAAAGTTATGCAAATTTTAGTCCATAGGACAGATACCTGTTGTTTTGATGCCAGAAAAACAGGAACAGAAGAGTGTCCCGGGCTCAGAGGGACACAGAGATGGCTAAGGGTTTCTCTTTACTCAGTTCATTGATTTGAAACACAATCTGTTCTGGAGACACTCTTATAGACATATGAAAGTCAGTGACGTAACAGACACTTAGGAGTTCCTTTGCCCAGGCAATGTGACACTTAAAATTAACAATTTTATCAATCACAATTTATTTGACAACAAAATGGTCTTCTGCTCCTTGAAGTAATTTTCTAAATTTTATTTGTGCAATGTTTTGCCTGAGTTTTTGAGAGTTGAGCATTTTCGTAATTTGTGAAGTGTTTAGTTATAGGCCTAGCTCAGAACAAGAATCAGGAAAGGCTATTTGATGCCAGTGTTAGTTTTTCCTTGAAATTGTTGTAGGCGTTCCACGCTATTCAGCACCTACTTCTGTGTGCCTAATAGTGACCTATCTACTGAGTAACAGGCTAATGAGTCATTGGGGGAAAGGCTGCCATTTTCTGGAAGTTTTGATTGCATGCCTTAAACTTTAACGGCTGAGATATCTCTCCAGCCTGAGACTGCCCTTTGCTGAGAGTGTTATAAAGGGCTTTATAAATGAATTTAATAATGTTATAATGCCAATTATAAGTCAACCATCACACAAAGAATTCCAGCGTCCTTGTACAACATTACAAGGCAATCCTATAATGAAAACATATCTTTTACAGTGAAGTGAAACTAAGCAAAGTCTATCTACAGACATCTCCAGAGTTCAACAGTATATTCTAGTGGCAAGTTAATAGGTCACTGGGGAATCTAAAGGTTTTTCAAAATCTTGAGCAAAACACAGCATACGAAGATACTGTTGATGTATTTGAAAGCACACTGGGGAAAAAGAAAGGCTTATTCATTTAACAAATTAATCACTGCAAGTCAGTTGAGAGAAAGATGGGGTCCTACGATGCAATAAAAAGATCTGACATACAGCATGTTTTCCTGCAGTGTTCATTTTACATCTTCTACACCTGATATTTCACACATGTTTGAAAAAGATACTAATATCTCCTCACTTAAAAGAGGAGAACATGAAAGACTTGAGAACTTTTATATTAATCTTAAATGAAACAATAAGGATACAGGAAACCTAGATTATAAGTTTAAGCCTTCCTCATATTTCAGAGACATTATTCTCACAGATATGTTATGTTCCCTGGTGTTATAAATTATGACAGTTTCTCAGATTCATAGTGATCCTTATACCATGTACTCTTCATGTGACCACACAATTAAGCTTTGCACTTTATGGTTTTTTGAAAGAATCGATTTCCTCTCTTTTTCTATTGATTATAAGTATTTTGCACTTTCATAATTAAGTTAATAAATTCATTATTAAATATTTTACTTATTAGCTATTATCTCAAGTAACAATGATAATGAAATGACATTCAGTGAAATGATTTTAATTTTCACATTTTTATATAAAAAAGTGAATTTCAAGCCAATTTGGCATACCATATAAAATATAACATTCACTTTATTTTTAAAATGACCCTGACATGGTTCTGGATAGTTTTATGTCAATTTGATACAAGCTAAAGTATTGTGAGACGAGGGAATGGAAATGCCTCCATAGATAGCATAGTATGCAATCCTGAAGGCATTTTCTTAATTAGTGATTGATGAGAAAGGGCCTAGTTCAGTGTAGGCAGTGCCATCGATCGGTTGATGGCCCTGGGTTCCATAAGACAGAAGACTGAACAATCGATGAAAATCAAGCCAGAAATCAGCACCCTACATGGTCTCTGTACCTGCTCCTGCTACCAGGTTCCTGCTCTGTTTGAGTTCCTATCCTGACTTCCTTTGATGATGAATGGAATTGTAAGCTAAATAAACACTTAAATTACAAAGTTGCTTTGGTCATTGTGTTTTGTCTCAGCAGTAGAAATTCTAAGATAGAAATATTATCTCAACTTAGGATCATATCATTTCACACATAGTGGGTGGGTTTCTTGGTTTAATGCTAATGGAATAGCACAACATGAATCATATTAGAACAGGAGCTTTCTTCCTAAACTTTTTAATAACTTAAGATATACGCAAATGAATGTAAAGTCAGTAAGAAACACACATTGTGACCATTTTATTATCTGTCTTGAATATCATTTGTTCATAAGATAAAGTGAAGTCTTATCAAAAGCTTAGTTATGTAAAGACTGAAACATATATCTAAGGCAGAGAATTCTGCCCTGGAAATGTTTAAATACCCAGAACATAAATAGGCACACAGAAGGTTTAATGAGAACATGATACATAATAAAGTATGAAATGTGTTAAAATTTTGATTCCTTTCAGTTGACCTCTTCATTGAGCTATATTTCCTATATGTCTCCTTTCCATACAGGCTGAGAGATTTCCTTTAATCACCATCTTGATATTTAAGTCAGTCAAAATCCTTGGATTGTAAATTATGGGCTCATTGTTTTATGATAAAATTATTCAGTTTTGTTCCTAAACTTTACTTTCAATAATAATAAATTTGTGATAAGGTGTGGAAAGAAGTCCCTTATGCAAGATGTGGTATAGTGGTTAGACACCAGACAACTTTGATGATAAGTGAAAAGGCCATGCCATTGCTGGAGAGAGAGAGAGAGAGAGAGAGAGAGAGAGAGAGAGAGAGAGAGAGAGAGAGAGAGAGAGAGAAAGAAAAAAGAAGAAGAAGAAGAAGAAGAAGAAGAAGAAGAAGAAGAAGAAGAAGAAGAAGAAGAAGGAGAGAGAGAAGAGAGAGAGAGAGGGAGTGCTCTATGTGATAGGATGAATGTACTGGAAAACACCCAGTGTATTATATGAGGGCTACACTAAGTCTTCAGACATGATGGTGCACTGAATAGCTGATGAGTGGGAGGCAGTCATAAAGGAAGACTTTTAAGTGTCCATATCACTAATTCCTACTTCCAGTGGGAGTCAATGGTAAATAGTAAATGAATGCTGATTTTTTTATTATGTATTTTTACTTTAGTCTTTACTCTTTTTTTAAACTATAATAATTGATGCTTGAAAATTCTATTTCTATTAACTGAAGTGGCCATTATTTATTGAAAAAAATCTTTGTGACACAAGCAACATGAAAGCAAGAACAAAAACAGAAAAACAAATTATCATAGACATATATGACACAATTAGATGAGATTAAGTACACCCAGATTAGAAAAAAAAAAAGTCTAAAGTTTATCTCTACTTCTTTCAGATGTTAGAGAGGAAGAGTAACAGAAAAGATCAATTTAAAGAGCCAAATTAAAAGTGGATAGTATTCAAAAATATACAAAGAACTCAAAAAATTCAAGACCAAATAATCCAATTAAAATGAGCTACAGAATAAACAGAGAATTATCAACAGAGGAATATAGAATGGCCGAGAAACACTTAAAGAAATACTCTACATCCCTAGAAATCAGGGAAATGCAATTCAAAAGGACTCTGAGATTCCATCTTACACTTACCCAAATGGCTAAGATATAAAACTCAAGTGACAACACATGCTCAAGAGGATGTGGAGAAAGGGGAACACTCCTCCATTGCTGGTGGGAGTGTAAACTTGTAAAATCACTTTGGAAATCAATCTGGTTTTTTCTCAGAAATTTGGGAATAACTCTACCTCTGGAACCAGCCATACCATTTCTGGGCATATACCCAAAAGATGCTCCACCACACAACAAGGACATTTGCTCAACTATGTTCATAACATCTTTACTCATAATAGCCAGAATCTGGAAACAACCTAGATGTCCCTCAACAGAAGAATGGTTAAAGAAACTCTGGTATATTTTGACAATGGGATGCTATTCAGCTATTAAAAACAAGGAAATCTTGACATTTGCAGCAAAATGGATGGAACTGGAAAAGATCATTCTGAGTGAGATAACCCAGACCTAGAAAGATATGCATGGTACATACTCACTCATAAGTGGATATTAGCCACAATACAGAGACTGAAACATCAACCAAGGACCATCTATGAGGGCCAAGGATATGCTCATTCAAGTAGTCCTGATCCAGGTGTGGTCATGCCCTATGTTGACTCATCATCACTTAGGTTTTATTGTCATCCAGTAAGGCAGTTTAACAGGTTGCCAAAATGGTTTGAAATTATGTCAGTGAGACATATTTTCTACTCTAAGTGCTTCCCCTTCTTTCTCCCAGGCTGAGGTTCCTGGTGAAATATCCATGTCCATAAAGCCCATTCTTTCTTTTTTTTTATTCTGGAATTTTAAAAATTAATTTATTTATATTACATCTCAATGGTTATCTCATCTCTTGTATCCTCCCATTCCTCCCTCCCTCCCATTTTTCCCTTACTCCCCTCTTCTATGACTGTGACTGAGGGGGACTTCCTCCCCCTTTATATGCTCATAGGGTATCAAATCTCTTCTTGGTAGCCTGCTATCCTTCCTCTGAGTGCCACCAGGTCTCCTCATCCAGGGGACATGGTCAAATATGAGGCACCAGAGTACGTGTGAAAGTCGGTCCCCACTCTCCACTCAACTGTGGAGAATGTCTTGCCCATTGGCTAGATCTGGATAGGGGTTTGAAGTTTACGGCCTGTATTGTCCTTTACTGGTGCCATACTTTGGTATACCCAGAAGATGCTCCAGCACACAACAAGAAAATTTGCTCAACCATGTTCATAGCAGCCTTATTCATAATAGCCAGAACATGGAAACAGCCTAAGTGTCCCTCAGTAGAAGAATGGATAAGGAAACTGTCGTACATATACACTATGGAATACTACTGAGCTATTAAAAACAAGGAATTCCCGAAATTTGTGGATAAATGGATTGAGCTAGAAATGATCATAATGAGTGAGTTAACCCAGAAGCAGAAAGACTCAAATAGTATATACTCACTTATATCTGCATACTAGCCCAAGGAGCATGTCCCACGAAAGCCTTCACTTACCAGGAAACTGGGACAGAGGGGAGGACATCCTACTGGGACTCTAGATGAGAGACACATGGGAGAATGGCAAACTAGAAGGATCCAGAGGGTCCTAGAAACCTGCAAAAATCCCATTCTTTCAAGCCTTTAATATGCAGAAAAAGCCAAGTGCTACTACATGTGACTGGGAAACAGAGTATGGATATGTCTAGGGAATTTCTACTGCCAATAGTCACTGTTAAGGGAGCTCACTAGGCATTTGTGCTGTCTAGGAGGTGATCTGGTATTTGTAAGGTCTGTACTGTGATGCACCCCCAAACTGCTTCCAGCCTCTGAAATGCTGTCAGGAGCCATTGATTTGGGGAAACTCAGGAGGCATGAGAGATCTCTGGAGGTGATCTGTGCTTTGTTGCATCTCGCTAAAACCTGGCATTAGATCCGGGCATGGTGGCACATGCCTTTAATCTCAGCACCCAGGGAGGCTGAGGCAGGTGTATCACTGTGAGTCTAAGGCCAGCTTGGTCTACAAATCAAGTGCAGGACAGCCAGGACTACATTCATGGCCAGCCCGGTCTACAAAGCGAGTCTAGGACAGGCAAGAATACACAGAGAAACTCTGTCTCAAAAAACCAAAAAGAAAAAACAACTGGCATTGGTGTGAACTGTTACTTTCTGGGTATTGACCAGCTCTGATTGAGCAAAATTCCTATAGCATTTTATTGAAGATGTACTGTTTGTTGTTCAGATGAATTAATCCCTGATTATGGAATTGTTTTAGATCTTTTAAAACAATTTTAGAGAGTCCATCGCTGAAATAAATATCTTGTGGACTTCTTGATGCCTCACTAAGGATAACCTTTTGCAGATTTGTGGTTTCAGACAAGCCTCCACTCCAGATGGTACCACAAATCCTGATATTTCACCATAAATATAGGCAAGTTTGTCAAACTGCCCATGAACCTAAGTTGGAATGTAGCTACCTAGAGATATCTGAATTTACTCCGATTCTTAGAATTAAAGACAGATAAAATTATTGTCCTGAACTAATCATGAACTAAGCAATAGCTGGATAATGTATAGTTAGGTCAGTCCTAATTGGTAAGTTCTTATAACTTTTAGTCCTTTTCACTCTGAACTTACTGTGAACTTATGTAATGGATACTTAGATAAGAAATGTTTAGATTTAAAACATGTAACCTGTTGTATTTTAGAATTCATCTGTTTTTGTGATTAATTGCTTGTTTCCCACTATGAGGTAATACCCTTTTCTCAGAAGTATAAGTATGGTCATCTACAATAAATGGTGCTGAAATCGGGAAACATAAATTCAGTTGAAGTTAAGACAAGTGAAGGGATAATAATTAAGATGTAATCTGAATAAATTAATTAAAAAAGATGCCTGACTTCATCCACACTTTTCTCTCAAACCTTTTCCTTGAATGTATGTGTTGAGATTGGGAAATCTGACTTCAGTTGAAGTTGAGATGCCTAATTTCATCCACCTCTTCTCTTGAATGTGTATGAGTGGCTTACTTTCTATCTCTCTCTTATTTCTTATTTCTCTGTAGATTCGCAAATAAGTTAGCAGACTCAGGGCCATCAGCTTTCTAAGGCTAATAAGCCTAAGTTCACATTAACTTACTGCAGATCTCCACAAAGAGGCCTATCTACAGATCAAAGAGCCTCCGTTTATGACCCCATGCAGTTTCTGGCCAGAAGTCCCCTTTTACAGTCTCAGCCATAGAGGAAAATTGTACTCAGTTTAAGTTCTCCTCCTCAGCAGCAGTATAGCTAGTCCCTAGAGAAAAGACCTTGGGATCCCTTTCCTCTTTCTTCTTTCAGTTCTGATCAATTGCCTGAACCATCATCTCTGGCCTCCCGAGAGATAAAGTGAACTGGAAGGGCATCTGCATCCAGCCCCAGAGACCCTAACCTGGATCTCTTCAGAACTGCAGCTGGGCATTACAGTCTACTTTTAGTGTCAGTGGCATTCAAATATTTAGTGGGCTTTTGGTGAGAAAAACAGAAGCAAAGGAAGATACTCAATATTTAACAGGATCAATAAGTCCAATGATAGACAGGGAAACTTATCAATAAACCTTGAAGATTATCTCAGCATAAATCTCCAGAATGATTTTGGGGACACGAACACAATACAGCTTTATTTTATTAGCTTTAACAGCCTGAGGAGTTCCCCAATGCTTTAGGGACCTTCACTTAGGCCAAACTGAGAATTTTATTTCCTTGTTTGTTTTTTAACATATTGTCATTGATGATTTGGAAATTTCATATAATGTATCCTAATCACATTCAGTTTCCAGTCCTCCTGGGTCCAACTCTCCACCCTTATTAACGTCCCCAAAATGCAAATGAAGAAAAAAAATACCAAGTCCAGTTTCTGTTGCCCATGTACTCATTGGAACATGGTAAAATTATCAGTGGTCAGCTCCTTAAGGAAAACTGAGGTCCCCCTTGCTCAACCATGTTCATAGCAGCCTTATTCATAATAGCCAGAACATGGAAACAGCCTAAGTGTCCCTCAGTAGAAGAATGGATAAATAAACTCTGGTACACATACACTATGGAATACTACTCAGCTATTAAAAACAAGGAATTCCCAAAATTTGTGGATAAATGGATTGAGCTAGAAATGATCATAATGAGTGAGTTAACCCAGAAGCAGAAAGAGTCAAATGGCATATACTCACTTATATCTGCATACTAGCCCAAGGGGCATGTCCCACGAAAGCCTTCACTTACCAGGTAACTGGGACAGAGGGGAGGACATTCTATTGGGACTCTAGATGAGAGATGCATGGGAGAATAGCAAAGTAGAAGGATCCAAAGGATCCTAGAAACCTGCAAGTAGAGCATTATGATAGGCAGATTTGGGCCCAGGGGTCCCACTCAAACTAAGGCACCAGCCAAGGACAATACAGGCGGTAAACTTTAAGCCCCTACCCAGATCTAGCCAATGGTCAGAACGTTCTCCACAGTTGAGTGGAGAGTGGGAAATGACTTTCCCACGTACTCTGGTGCCTCACATTTGACCATGTCCCCTGGAGGGGGAGACCTGGTGGCACTCAGAGGAAGGACAGCAGGTAGCCAAGAAGAGACTTGATACCCTATGAGCATATACAGGGGGAGGTAATCCCCCTCAGGAACAGTCATAAGGGAGGGAAATAAGGGGAAAATAGGAGGGAGGGAAGAATGGGAGGATACAAGGGATGAAATAACCATTGAGATGTAACAAGAATAAATTAATTAAAAATATAATAATAAAAAAAAAAGAACTGAGGTCGCCCTACCTTAGAAGTAATCAACTGTGAATAGCTACACTTCAGCATCCTTCTCACAAGTTTTAACAATACTCCTCAATCGCATCTTGTCTAGACTTTTTTAGGGGGTTGGTTATCACAGAAGCCTTCTTTATGTTTTATTTTATTTATGGACAACTTTATATCTGAACAAAGACTTTAATCTCTTGTGGATCACTTTCAGCATCTAAGAGGCACATTCTCTTACTGATTCTCAGAACTTGTGTTAACATATTGAAGGGTTGTTTCACACTTTAATTAGTGGGGGCACAATTTTTTTTTATCAATTATTTTCTAAAAAATCAATGTCAGTTTACAATGAGGCTGTAAGTCTTTGTTTTATCTACATTTCTTGTACTTCTTTGATGCATGTAAAATTAAACATCTTTCCTTTTTATATTATTTGAGGTGGTTGCTTCCTGGAGTGGTTCCATGAGAAATTTTGTATTTTCTTCCCACTAAACTAAAAATGTATATAGAACCAATGAACATTGAACCAATGAACATTTGCTGTACAAATTGAACATATAAAGCTAGATATTTGCATATATTTAAAGTTTTTATATATTGAAAAATAACTAGATGTTCCCAAAATTTTCTTTGTTTTTGTTTCACTATTTTCCATATTTACAATATGGTTTGGCCACATGCTTTATTTTCATATTATCTGAATATGATTTTCCTTTTTTAATTATTTATATTTTATAATTTAATATTAGACTTTCATGCATAAGTAATAATGGAATGGTGCAACCAAAATTGGAAATATTGAATTTTAAAATATAGGTATGTGTCATATTTTCTTTTAGTCTTTTAAATTGTAATTGTTTTTTCTAAATCTATGTAGCTATGATGCACAGAAAATTATTTTAGAAGTAAATATGTTCAAAACATAAGTTATTTAATATAAAAATCCTGTCTTTCAGGTATGAAAATTATTTCCTGATTTTTTCTAGGCAATTATTTTATATGATTTCTGGAGATCTTCAATGGTAACAGCATCATTGTATGGACAGCGTAGTCAAATGTTCATGGATCTTATCTCATTAGCTTTAAAGTGATTCTGGTGTCACACTGGCATGGAAAGCATCTGTTTTAGTACAATGGCCTAGAAACCAATTGTTCTAGTCAATTCCAATATATGATAATTAAATGTAACATTTGTATTACTAAAACAACAACAACAACAACAGCAAGAGAGGATGGGCAAGTTGGCTTAATGGTACAGACACTGGCCACCAAGCCTGACCTGAGTTGTTTTCCAGAATAGGCATGGTAGATCAAGAGATTTACCTCCACAAGATGCCCTCTAACCTCTGTATCCATGCCACAGCACATACAAGAACACAGAAGGAAAGAAGGAACGAAGGGAGGGAGGGAGGGAGGGAGGGAGAGAAGTAGAAAAGGAGGAAAGAAGGAAAGAAAGATGGAAGAAAGGAAAGCAGAACAGAAGAAAAAAGACCTAGAGTGCGTCAAAAAAGAGTAGGTAAAGATCTGAACATGCTAAAGCCTGAACATGAGCCAATCGGAAAGGAAAGGTACAACACTTGGTATAAAGAAGCTCCTCAAAATTTAGTTGTTTTGATGCTTTCATCCTAACTTGTATATTACTGTTTTTATGATTTCCACTTAAAAATTCCATTTCAATGACATTTCCCTTGAAGAGTCTAAAAACAGGCTTGACACTGTGATCTACACGTGATTGTAGTTATAAATGGGAGGGTTGACAGGAAAGAAAGGTATGACTAAAAACAAAAAGGAGGCTAGCCCTTCAAGATTCTCTGCCTACTCTCCAAAGACTATCTATATATCGTCTGCCTGTCTGTCCTCCTGTCATCTATCTGCTGTCTGTCTGTCTGTCTGTCTATCTATCTATCTATCTATCTATCTATCTATCTATCTATCTATCTATCTACCTACCTAGCTACCTATCATCTCTGTGTGTTTTTCAGTACTGACCATCTACGTGAGCATGCCAATGTCTATGTTTTACTCCAGAACCAGCTTTAATGGACATCTATTTTTAAGCCTCACTGTGGGAAGGTGTTTGTTGCTAAACCATGTTTATATTTTAGCTCAGGATTTTGTTAGCAAAATCTTGGGATTTTTTTTAAATGAAAAAATGGTTCTTCTTGAAAGGAGAGCTTATTGAAGCACACAGAGCTACATATGAAAATTTTAATTTTTAAAGTAATCAGATTTTCACAAGAAATTTATTTAGTCTTCATAAAAAAACCACCCAGTAAATTCAGCTACATATTTATTTGTGGTGTTTATGTGTGTTTATATATAACATTTAATTTAATATTTAATAATATTATTAGATATATATTTATTATTTATATACAATTTAATATATATTCTAAATATGTATATATTATGAAAAGCTTCTCCTTTACAAATTCTGAGTGTTGGGATTATCTTAAGATATACCAATGTCTTTATGGAATTTTATGTCAGCATACAGAACTTTGCAGTTTTGGTTTTCATTAAGTTCATTTTTTCATTAAGTGAGGAGAAAAGAAATACTTTATTCCTCTATTCAGTTTTAGAATGTATTTATTTTCTGTTACATATCTCCCTGACATTACTTCCTAGGATTGGTAAGACACACTTTTTGACAGATATTGAGTTTCTTCTTTAGTTTTGAAAACATTCTTAATAGTTGGAAAATTTATGCTAAATATGATTACTGTGGTCTGAGTGCTGTGGCCGTACAAAACTTTTATTATAAAATATGGTCCTCCTCTAATCTGTAGTTTTAGCTCTGTGGTGGAGCCATTCCCTACCAAGCTCAATCAATAATGACTAAGAAAATAAATAAATCATAGAAATCCAAACCCCAGTCTATTAATGACACACTGAGTTGGAGGGTGTCATGAACATAAGTCCACGTGAAAGAAGTCAGTGTACAAATTCTTTTTTTCTTGTAAGAACAGAAACAGAAGTTAGCATCTTTGAACTATGAACTCCTAGGAAACATCTGTTGGCTAGGTTGTTCAGTCTAGGTTGATAAGTGGGTGGAGAGGTCTAGGTGTTACTCAATCTAGGACATTTCACGGTAGCAGCCTGAGCTCAGGGAGGGAGTGTAGAATCACACAAACCTATTATTTCTTTCTTCCACCACTCACTGAAGATACATAATTAAATGTTATTCATTCAACACCAAGAAAATATGATAGAAAACTTATAGAATAAAAGAAAATGTGGAAAATAAGACCAATAGTTAATGAACTGTTCTGTGGCATACATATAGACTTACTAACTTGCTATAGAAAAAGAAAGAGACCAACAAGTACTCTCTTGTCTACCGGGTTTGAATAAAATAGATAAATTCAATATCTATATCGAGAAATCCACCATGCCCATTCATTAAATTATTCTTATATAATTTAATGGTTTACAAACTGAGAGTGTGCCTAAAGATTCTCTAAGAAGCAAACAATATGTTCTATTTCTATTTATAAGTATGAGGCAAACCTCTTACACACTTATGTGACCATGTTTTCTAAAACTCCTTATGATTCAGTTGTCTTCCAAGCATGCATGTGTGGGTGTGTGTGTGTGTGCATGTGTGTGTGTGTGTGTTTACTTTGTGTGTGTATGATAGGAAGACAACTTCATCTATCTATCTACCCATCTATATGTATATATAGATATGTAATCTATATAAGGAAACACATGTATATAGATACACACACATATCCAAATATATATAATTGTTTTGAGAAAACCTCCACATTAGCTAATCCGTGTGATGAGCATGATGAATTGGATTTTATCTCTCTTCTAGCTCTCACACATTGGTCTAAATTATTTCCTTTTTTATCTCTCCTTTTTTGAACATACCACAATTACTTTAAACAAATTTTTTTATTTCCACTTATGATCTAGGCTATAGAAAGTTTCCCTAAAGTGATAATTCTGTTAAGTGTCCTAAGTTTTTAGCTTGTTACATAGGTTGTTAGACTTCAATGTAGAAAACTCACAGACATATAACTATGCTGGCATATGATGGAATTCACAGAAGTAGAAAGAAATTTGTTTACAAGAAGCTATTAAAATTTAAGAATATTTATAAAATTTGATAGTTTTGAAAGAAACAATGGCCATACTTAAACGTCTATAAATGACTATCAAGCTACCAACTACACAACTTAGAAAATTGCATAGAAACTTTTCACCTAAATTTATTTAACCTAGGATTCCAAAATATAAATATTAGCAAAAGCATCATCTGACTCATAAATGTCAATTCAAATATAATATTACTGATCATGGTCTCCCAAGTGGAGTCATAGTTATCCGGAGAGTCAAAGAGACAAATTATGTGAAAATCCTCTTGAGTCCAGAGTTGTTTGAGCTTCATCCTTTTTATGTTTTGATCTTTTCTTTTGCGTTAGATCTGTTGTTGAGTTTTTAACCACTGTTCTTTTTCTCTTAGATTGTGTAATTGTGCAGTAACAGATCTCTCTTTTCTCTTTCTCCACATATTTTTTTTTGTGTGTGTATTTAGGTCAGTAAGATATTGGAAGTAGTATAAATAAAGAATAGGAATATTGTACTTAATTGGTATATTTATTGTTTAGATTGTATAATTAGGATTGCCTCCACGTTTTTAACCAAGAAAACCCTGTCCAAAGAAAATAACGTCTTCAAGGGAACAACAGAAGTATGATCCACTAGTCCTCTCTCTTAGAGGCAAGGAACTCACACTCCTGCCTTTCAGTATGGTGTGTCCAGTAGTCTCATTTCTTTCTGCTTTGTGTCTGAATTGTCCACATTCTTGAAGTATGATTTGAAGATAACACATTCTAAAAAACATAACTCTGTGAAGAGCACAGAGTCTGCCAGACTCTGTACCAACTCTCCGTGTTGCTGGAAAGCAGCACTGCCTTCCACTCTGCCTGTGCAGGGGTGATGCTTATCCTGCTTCCTGATGCTGAGAGGACATTAGCCATGAGTATGTTAGTTAGCATTGAGCCCAGTCCCTGTGCTGCTGGAGACAAGGTGAACACAAGAACCAGTTCCTGCAAATCTAAGTATTAACTTTTGAGCATTATTTGGCATCCAAATTTGGCATTTTAATTTTCTTTATTTGTGACATGGTACTGCCACACCAGGTTTCCTTTTCATTTACTACTTTCACAAAAATATTATTAATGTTAATGGAAGTTAGTTAATTGAATGTTACAAATTCTTTTTTTGCCCTCAGCCTCCACTGTAGGTCAGTCTATATTCTCAAGGCCTCATAGAGACTTCCTATTGCAGTTCGTCCTCATCTGGACCCTCACTGGCCTTTAGCATCACCTGGGAGACAAAGCTCTAGTTGTGTTTATGAAGAAGTTTGCAGTGATTTTTAATGAGCACAGAAGATTGTTTCTAAATGTGGGCAATTTCATCCCATGGGATAAATAAAAAGGATAATAGCAGCAAAACACCACATTCATCTCTGTCTACTTACTGCGGGTTCAGCCATGATTTCCCTTCTGTGATAAATGGGCTTTCATATTTTCTTTTAAACTGTGAGCCAAAATCCACTCTTCCACAGAGAAGTTTTTAAATTTAAAACATACATACATAATTTGCCTCCTTCCTTTTCCAAACTCCAAGTCCTCCCAGTACTCCTTTGTTCTGACTCAAATTCATGGCCTCTTTTTCTATAATTGTTGTTTACACACACACACACACACACACACACACACACGCACGCACGCACGCACGCACACACGCACTCACACACGCACGTGTATGCATGCGCGCACACATACACATACACACACACACGCACGCACTCACACACGCACGCGTACGCATGTGCACACACACACACACACACACGTGTGCAGGAATAGAGTTGCTCAGTCCATTTGGTGTCACTTGTGTGTATGTCAGTTTACAGCTGACCAACTAGTTTTGGATAAGCAATTAGGGGACTCTCCCTGGAGAAGAGGATTTCTCCTGTTTCACCATTCCTCAGCAGACTGTAGTCTTTTGTCTAGAGTCCATGTTAGCATTTCTGTTGGTGCTGGACTTGCTCAGGTCTTGTTTAGACAGCTTTGTTGATGAAGGGTCACAGGTGAAGTGATGCTCAGCAGCAGTGGATCCATGGATAACACAAATCCTGTAAGGCCTAAAAGTCACTTTTTTTTTTTTCAACTCATAGCAATGAAAAAATGCAACTATCACACTTCCCCAGGGAAAAATGGTTAATACAGAACTAGTCAACTTAACCTGGACTTAATAAAAATTCATTTAGTTAATTTCACATTATGTTTTTTTCTTTTTTATTATTAATTTCTTCAAATTACATCTCAGTTGTTAGCCCATTCCTTGTATTCTCCCATTCCTCCCTCGCTCCCGCTTCCCCCCCATTCCCCTCCCCTATGTCTGTGACTGAGGGAGACCTCCTCCCCCTGTATATGCTCATAGGGTATCGAGTCTCTTCTTGATGACCTATTATTCTTCCTCTGAGTGCCACCAGGCATCTCCATCCAAGGGACATGGTCAAATATGGGGCACCAGAGTTTGTGTGAAAGAGAAATTAAATAGACATTAATCTGTTTGTTATCTGGTTTGTATTCTAGACAAGTGAATAATATACAAAAGACATAATATATTCTCTTGGCTGAGAGAAGGTAATATGTTCCTGTAATCAAAGTTTCCTTCCATGATGTAGCTCTGATGTATAATATTTTAGTTTCCTTTGAAGTTTGAAGTCTTTTTCAGGTGATTATTTTTTTGAGACATGGATAGTTTCCAAAATCTCTCAAAACCGAGCACTTCTCAAAATAAGTTCAGTTCTGAGTGTTCTCAGTCTTATGTGTGCTTTATATGACTGGCATTCTAACTGGAAGAAATTTGAAATAGTATGTATTTGAAACTGGGCCTCCAATTTTATACATTAGAACACTGAATTGCTTTCCCCTCACTTATTTCCATGTCCCTCTTACTTCAGGTTTTGAAATGATTTGTAGGGTACCCTGATCCTCACAAGCTGTCTTTCTTCTATCATCATCTCCTGTTCCCTTAGCATGCTTCGCACACTTACATTGAGAACAAGTCTAAAAAATAAATGACGCTGATTTAAGTTTTGGGGATTACAGGTGCAGGAATAATAGGCAAGTCATTTCTTTTTTGACTGATCTCAATTTGAAATGAAATATGAATTAAAAACCTTCCTTAAAGGGACTGACTTGCATAGAGTACAATTAGATCAAAAGCAGTGAGAATGGCTTGGAATGTGGCCTGATAGATAGTCTGTGCCAAGGCAGATATTGTGGTTACTTTCCTTGGAATAAGTCTTTGCATCCTCATATAATTTGTAGATTTTCATCAACAGGTGGGGAAAAAGCTAGACTTTATATCAAGTCTTTGTGAAGTGTTCCCAACTCACCTGGCTCTATTCTGAATGTTTATATAAGCACAATGGAAATTACTAGAAAGAAATGAAATTCTCAGGGTGCATTACACGTCACAATATTTTCATCCCGACTTTTCACTGCATCATTTGCAGTGCACTGCAATCATATGCAGTGTACTGCATATAAGTGTCAGTAGAGCCCTGCAGGCACCAAGAACCCCATGGCCTCTTTTTAGGCACCGGCTTCTATCCTGAACACCTGAGTGCCTTCAAAGTCATTGAGACACTTTGTTTCCTCATCTGTAAAGTGAGATGGTATCAGCACCCACTTTAAGACTGCTCAAAGAATAAAGTATTCAACATAATATGTAGCACTTAAAAATCCACAAGATTCAATATAAGGACATGATTTTCCCTCTGCACAGTAAGGGCAAGACCAATTGTGCTCCTGTGATCCTGCCCTGCAGGAACACAAACGGTCATGTGACTCCTGTCCTTTGTCATGAGGTACACAACATGGGTATTTGTCATGATGCAAAAGAGTTGTCATGCTGATTCATGCCAGGATGGCATTGGCTCTCATTGCTCAGGATATGCCATTTCTCTGTTCCTGGGGAAACTATCAGTACCGTATTTCATTTGTAAAACCCTCTATTTTACCCTGCTGTATGTAGTTTGTTTTATACATGTACAATAAAATAAAAATAGAAAAAAGAAATTATAGAATATAAAAATGTATCAAAGCACAATAAATTACTGTATAAATTGAAAAAAAGTAATCTATTAGTGGTTGTGTTTAGAACATTAAGACTATTTCTTTTGTATGTTAATTTGAAAACCTCTGTTTTCATTAAAATATGAGCTCCTTGGGTGGGACAGCCAGCGGTTTTGTTGGTTCTGATAGTTCCTCAACTTCCAGATGGCAGATGTGAGACTTTATGGAAGTGTCTTTGCTTGATGTTGTCAGAGCTAATCAGCTTGAATCACATGTGAGGTTTTTACTTCCAGCTGCCTGGGGAAGAAGATCATTTTCTGTATTAGCCTTCTCAGTTTCCACATCATTACTCCTGTGCTGTTGATATTTGCATGGGAGATTTAGCTGAAACAGAAAGAATCTGAAGCCCTGCTAAGAAGTCAGCTCACAAAATAAATCACACTGACATTATACTACTGTAAGGCCAGTCTCTGCCAGCATTTGGTTTCTTATGCAGAAATTATTTATTGCTTACATACATATGTAACTATCTATATACAATAATGCATATAATTCCACTTTATAGTGAAACAGCCAATAACAAAAGGGTTGCTAAGATAATTAATAATGTATGGATCTCATCAGCAAAACCTAAAGAACTATTGTAAAAAAAAAAAATCACAGTAGCTTTAATTTAATAGAGTCACAAGAGCCTTTATACTAAACATAAGAAAGATCAAGGCAATGCATCTAATCTATACCTGGAACATAGTCACTTTCTGGATATTTCAGGAAAAGTGATGAGCTGGACACCCCAAAAGTAGATGTTCAGGTTCCTGCTGCTGGGTGTTAACATTTACCTAAACACACAGGATTCCATTAGGGCTCTTTCCAGAGGGAGTACTTATGTAACCTAAAACATCATAAAAATAATGCAAAGACTCTAAGTTTAATAGTATTTAAGTAATTTCAAATTTTACTATACGAGTTGAAAAACATGAAACTGCATGTTGCACCTTCCCAAACCTGGCTCTGCTGAGGGCCACACTATACTAATTTGGAAGCATTTTAATTTTTATAACTTTATTTTGAAAAGTTACTATAATAGAAAAGTACTGATCTGTTACAAGTGATAATTTAAATATTTATAGATATTTGAGTATATGGAAGTATACTTTTTTGTTTTTCTTCCTTGCTTTCTTTTTTTAATTTCTTAATTTTAAATTTATTTTACTTTTGCCTTACTAGGGAAGAAATACAGTCCTTTAAACATGTTGAGAGCACCCTACCACATGAAATATAGCATAAACACTCACCAATGTTTTAACAAGGGATTAAGAAAGTTATATTTATTTCATATGATGCTTTCACAGGCTGAAAGAATGGACACAAAAAGAGGATGGCATTCTGCTGCATATAGGAAACACACGGCAGCAATAAAGATAGACACGACCTCAGAGTAACGGGCTGGAAAAAGGAATTCCAAACAAAGGGACCCAAGAAGCAACCTGGAATAGGCATTCTAGTATCTAATAAAATAGACTTTCAACCAAAACTAATCAAAAGAGATAGGGAAGGACACTTCATACTCATCAATGGAAAGACACACCAAGAGGAGATGTCTCAATCCTAAACATCTATGTCCCAAATGCAGGAGCACCCACATTCATAAAAGAAACATTACTAAGGTTTTAATCACACACTGTGCCCACCCCACATATTTAGACTGCGAGGCTTCAACACCCTTCTCTCACCAATAGCTAGGTCATATAGACGGAAACTAAATGGAGAAATAACGAAGTTAGCAGATATCATGAATCAAATGGAGCTAACAGAAATCTACAGTACACTTACCTCAAACACACAAGAATATACCTCCTTCTCAATACCTCATGGAATTTTCTCCAAAAATTAGAATTTCATTTATATTCTTAATTTTTTGTGGCATATAGGTTTTTGAGGTAAGACCTACTGATTCTTTGGATTTCCTCCATGCCAAAAAGTTCAAGGCTCTTTCCCATTTTTTCTTCTAACAGATTTAGCCTGTTTGATTTTATGTTGAGGTCTTTAATACACTTGGAATTAGTTTTGTGTAGGGTGGTAAGTATGTATCTATTTGCAGTTTTCTACATGTAGATATCCAGTTAGTCTAGCACCGTTTGTTGAAGAAGCTGTCTTTTTTCCATTATATGGTTTTGAATTCTTTGTCCTAAACCAAGTGTCCATAGGTGTATGGATTTATTTCTGGGTCTTCAATTAGATTCCATTGGTCAATCATCTTATTTTTGTGCCAGTACCATGCTGTTTTTATTACTGTTTCTCTGTAGTACAACTTGAAATCAGAGATAGAGATTCTTCCGCACGGTCTTTTATTGTACAGGATTGTTTTAGCTCTTCTGGTTTTTTTTTTTTTTTTTCATATGAAGTTAAGAATTGATCTTTCAAGGTCTGTAAAGAATTGTGTAGATATTTTGATAGGGATTTCAGTGAATCTGCAGATTGCTTTTGATATGATGGACATTTTTACTATGTTGATTTCCCCAATCCAGGAGCCTGAGAGATCTATCCATCTTCTGATATCTTCTTCAATTTGTTTCTCCAGAGACTTGAAGGGTTTTTTCATACAAGTATTTCATTTGCTTGGTTAGAGTTACAACTAAATATTTTTTTTCTGTCTAATGTGAAGCATGTAGTTTCCCTAATTTCTTTCTTAGCTGATTTGTCACTTGTATACAGGATGGCTACTGATTTTTTTTAGTCGATTTTGTATCCAGGCACTTTGCTGAAAGTGTTTATCAGCTGTAGGAGTTCCTTGGTATATATGGGACCTTTATGCATACACACTTATAATTAAATACCACCAAACCAAATAATTCAATTAACAAATGGGGTACAGAGATAAACAGAGAATTCTCAACAGAGAATATCAAATGGTTTTAGAAACATTTAAAGATATGCTCAAAGTCCTTAGTCATTAGGGAAATGCAAATCAAAACAACTCTGAGATTCCACCTTATATCTATCAGAATGTCGAAGATCAGAAGCTCAAGTGACAAGACACGCTGGCAAGGATGTGGAGAAAGGGGAACATTCCTTCACTGCTGCTGGGAGGGAAAACTCCTACATCCACTCTCTGTCACTTTCTCAGAAAAATGGGAACAATGCTACCTCAGGACCCAGCTATACCACTCCTGGCCTATACCTGAAAGATGCTCCACCATACAAGAAGGATATTTGCTCAACTATGTTCGTATCATCTTCATTCATAATAGCCAGAATCTGGAAACAACCTCAATGTCCATCATCTGAAGAACGGACAAAGAAATTTTGGTACATTTACACAATGGAATGCTATTCAGCTATCAAAAACATGGAAATCTTGAAGTTTGCAGGCAAATGGATGGAACTAGAAAACATTATACTGAGTGAGGTAACCCAGACCCAGAAAGACACACACAGCATGCACTCATTTATAAGTGGATATTAGGCCAACATAGAAGTCCCCTGAGAAATTCCACCTACCAGGGTTTGGGACAGATACTGGGACTTTTAGCTGTGCCGTTGCAGAGAGCCGAGAGTCAAATGCAAGAGTGGTGGGGGGATGGAAGGACTCAGAGAGGTCAAGAGCTCCACAGGGAGACCATCAAGGCCATCAGATCTGGACCCAGTGGGGTCTGCACAAAAGGTGCATCAACCAATGACAATGCATGCAGAATACCTAGACCCCTGTTTGGATGTAGCGGATAAACAACTCATTCTCCATGTGTGAGGGGAAGAGGGAGAGAGGGGACTCCCTTTGACATGAACTCTGATACCTGCAATTTGATCACTCCTCCTTGGTGGGGTAGCCTCGAAGGCACACAGAGGAAGGGGATGCAGGCTACTCTGATAAGACCTCATAGACTATGATCAGATGGTAGGTAAGGGAAAGGCACCCGCCCTCCTTCAGAGGTCTAGGGGAGGGGAATAGTATGGAAGAGGGAGAAAGGGTGGGAACTAGAAGATAAGAGGAAGGGCATAAGAATTGGGATGCAATGTGAATAAATTATAATAAAGAAAATTTGTTTAAAGAATCTTTTTCAATGTATCAGTGCTCAAAGCCAGTCAGTAGAGCTCAACCAGGACTTTATTTCAAAGTATTTTAGCTATGTTTGAAATTAGGAAATTAGTTTTAAAGTAAGTCAGTGCTTTTTAAATGTATGGCCTAGCCCTCTTCATGTGATATTTTATTAAAGACAAGATATACAGTGTCTTGTAGCATCTCTCATATATCTTTATGGGTTTTATTTACATCTTCTGTCTGATCCTCATTATCTTCGTGTTTATTGGACATGAAACTACCCCAGAGGCTGATCAAGACTAGAACAAAGATACAAAACTCTGAAATGCTCTAAAATGTAAACTATTTGTATTGATTTCTTTAAAGATATATACCTATGCTATGAAACTATCTAGGCTGATACTATGCAACACAGACTGACCTTGGATTTAGAGAAATTCTTTTGACTCAGTCTTCAAATGCTGAAAATATAGATGTGTACTGTTATACATGATCCCAATAATATTTTTTATGTAAAATGCAGAAAGTCCATAACATGAAAAGTTGTTTCATATGTAAAATTATTAAAATATAATATTATTTATGAATAATAGAGGAAATACAAATTAGTTCAGTGTCTGCATGTAAGTCTAATCCTAAAGATTTTAGCATGTATGAAAACCTTAGTTCCGAGACTTCAAACCTACAATATATTTATAAGTATTTTCACAGAGGTTCAAGAAAAAACACCTTTGAAAAATTCTTTTATTGAAAATGCTATGGATTTGTTACAATGTGAGGTTCCATTTTACATGGTGGTATTTTCCCTACATGAATGAAGCTCTGTTATTATGGAGCCTTTCAGAACTATTTGTGATCACAATGCTTTGTACTTACAGGATCTGCGAAAAGCATCTCCTCAGGGAGACACTTAGTTCCTGCTGACAGCCAGTCATCCCAACACTGTGATAGAACCTTTTTCTATCTTTTACAGGAAAAGAGCAAAAAGAAAATTGGTACTATCTTTGCAATTCACCTAACTTGTAGTTACGTTAGCCCAGTCCTCTATTATCAACTTATTAGGTTTACCACCCACAGCTTGTTATCATTTGTAAAATGAGTCAACAATGCCAGCTTGTAGATGCATTGTGAGGATGCTATCAGCAACAGAATTAAAGTCCTGGCACGTCAGCCGCTGATAATCACTTGTTGCTTTTATTGTCTTTAATAATATCAAGTTTCACTTAAATGTATGTTATTTGCATGCATAAATTATATGGTACCTTAAATGTTCTGAACTTTAATTTTCTGGCTATTTCTGGAAATAATAAATGCCTTTTCATGCTGTATAGTGATAATAACCTCAAATATATTCTAAAAATATGTTATATATTATGTAAGTAGAATCTACTATTACAATTGGTTGGTGATAGACTCCTCATTCATAGAAAAATTAGTTAGAAAACATGCTCGTTTCTTGAGTAAAACCAATCAAGTTTTTAAAACAAGTTTAACAAGTTATGAATAGTTCTATTTGATGGGCAATAAATCTCTGGATGAGTGGACTGTGATCCATATACCACGCTTGTCTGTTTGCTTCATCCCTCAGCTGAGTGAGTCACCAGGAGAACAAATCTATAGCTGCAGTTAAAATTACAGATTGATGCACCAATAAAAGACAGTGCATGAAGGGAACGTAAACCTCCTGCTCAGATGTAGCCAATGGGCAGCTCAGTCTCCATGTGGGTTCATTAGTAAGGGAGGGAAGGGGCTTTCTCTAATACGGACTCTGGTGCCCACTATTTGATCACTTCCCCCTGGCAGGGCAGCCTTGCAGGGCCACAAATGTAAAGGATGCAGGTAGTCCTAATGAGACTTGATAGGCTGTGCACATATGGCAGGGGAGGAAGGTGCCCCTTTCAGTGGACTAGGGGAGGGGGATGGGGGAAGAGGGACAAATGGTGATAACGGGGGAGATGAGGGAGGGAGTTACAATAAGGATGTAAAGTGAATAAATCATAAGAATTAAAGAAAATGTTCTCCAAACACTCTCTACTACATGCCACACTCCACATCTTCACTCATGTTTCCTCAGATAGACATTTGACTCATTGTTGTAATCTTATTTTAGCAGCAAGAGGACAATGAATTTATTTTATCCAGTTATTTTTGCTTTTTTTTTTATAGTAACTAGTTTATTTATTTACCTTACATACTGGTCATAGCCCCTTCCTACCTCTCCTTCAAGTCTCAACATTCCTCTCTCCTCCCCCATCTCCCTTATCCTACTCCTCAGAAAAGGGGAGTCCCCCACCCACCACCCCAGCTCATCAAGTTGCATCAGGACTGAACCTTTTCTTTTCTCCAGTAGCCTGGAAAGGTATTCCTGCAAGGGGGAAGTGATCAAATGCAGGCAACAGAGCCTTCCTCAGGGGCAGCCCTTGCTCCCTCATTAGAGAGCCCATGTGAAGCATGAGATGTCCATCAGCTACATCTGTGTAGGGGGCCTAGTTCCAGTTCAAGCATGGTCCTTAGCTGTCGCCTCAGTCTCCAAAAGCCACTCTAGGCTTTGGCTATTTGGTCTTCTTGTGGAGCTATTGTCTCATCCAGGTCCTTTTCTCTTTCCTCACACTTTTCCATCAGACTCCCTATACTTCACCCAATGTTTGTCTGTAAGTCTCAGCATCTATCTGTTTGGAACTGCTACTGGGTGGAGCCTCTCAGAGCACAACTCTGCTAAGCTCACGTCTGCAATCGTAGCATTTTGCATTGAGACTTTTGTTAAGTGCTTCTCAGCCATTTGAGATTCCTTTGTTGAGAATTATCTGTTTAGTTTTGTACAGGATTTTTATTGGATTATTTTGTTTGTTGGTGTTTAATATTTTGGGTTCTTTATATACTTTGGATATTAACACCTTGTTGGGTGCAGAATCAGTGAAGATCTTTTCACAATGTGTGGACTGCCATTTCCTTACCTTAAAGAAGCTTTTCAGTTTCTTGAGGCCCCATTAATCGTTGATCTTAGAGCCTGAGCTGTTGGTGTTCTGTTTCATAAGTTGTCTCTGGGCCAATGAGTTCAAGGCACTTCCCCCACTTTCTTTTCCAATAGATTTAGTGTACTTGATTTTATAGCGAGTTCTTTGATCTACTAGAACTGGAATTTTGTGCAGGATAGTAGATATGAAGCTATTTGTATTTTCTATATGTAGATATCCATATCCAGTTAGACTAGTGCCATTCGTTGAAGAGACTTTTTTTTCCCATTGAATGGTTTTTGCCTCCTTTGTCAAAAATCAAGTGTCCATAGGAGTGTGAGTTTATTTCTGGGTCTTCAATTCTGTTGATCAACCAATTTATTTCTATGCCACTACCATGCAGTTTTTATTACTATTACTCTGTAGTATAATTTGAAATCATGGATAGGAATACTTCCAGATGTTCTTTTATTCTACAGGATTGGGTTTATTTATTTATCTATCTATTTACTTACTTATTTTTAGCTATTCCAGGTTTTTTTGCTTTTCCATATTAAGTTTAAAACTGTTCATTCAAAGTCTATAAATATTGTGTTGGTGTTTTGCTAGAGATTGCATTGAATCTGTAGATTGTTTTTCGTAAGATGGTAATTTTCATGATGTTAATCCTTCCAGTCTATGAAAGTGGGAGATCTTTCCATCTTGTGATATCTTTTTCATTTTTTTCTTCCCTTTCTTGGTTAGAGTAAAACAAGGATACTTTATATTATTTGTGGCTATTGTGAAGTGTGTAGTATCTGTAATTTCTTTCTGTGTCCATTTGTCATTTATATATAAGATGGATACTTTGAATTAAAATTATATCCAGACACTTTGCTGAAGGTGTTCACTAGCTGTAAGAGTTCTCTGGAGGAATTTTTCGCATCATTTATTTATATTATTATATTGTCTGTGAATAGCGATACTTCGATTTTTTTCCTTTCCAATTTGTATCACCTTGGTCTCCTTTAGTTTTCTTGTTTAGCTAAATAGAATTTCAAGTACTGTATTGAAGAGATATGGAGAGTGTGCAGCCTTGTCTAGTCTCTGATATTAGTGCAGTTGTTTTTTAATTTCTCTCCATTTAATTTGATATTGGCTATTGACTTAAGTATATAGCTTTTATTATGTTTAGGTATGGACCTTGTATCCCTGATTTCTCCAAGAATTTTAATATAAAGGGGTGTTGGATTTTGTCAAAGGTTTTTCTATATCTACTGAGATGAATATGTGATTTTTTTCTTTAAATTTGTTTCTATGGTGGATTACATTGATGGATTTTCATATGTTGAACCACCCTACAGTCCTGGGATGAATTCTACTTGATTATGGTGGGTGATGTATTGATATGTTCATGGATTTGATTTGCAAGTATTTTATTGAGTATTATAGCCTCAATGTTCATGAGTGAAACTAGTTTGAAATTCTCTTTACTTTTTGAGTGTGTGGTTTAGGCATCAGTGTGACTTTGATTTCCTAGTATGAATTTGGAAATGTTCCTTCTGTTTCTCTTTTGTGAAATAGTTTCAGGAGTATTGGTATGAGCTCTTGGGATGTCTGGTTGAAATCTGTACTGAAACCATCTGGCCCTAACCTTGTTTTGTTGGGAGAATTTTGATTACTGCTTCTATTTCCTGAATGGTTACAGGAGTGTTCATTTAACTTTGGTAAGTGAAATCTATCAAGAAAGTCATCCTCTAGCTAGGACTATATTGAAGAGATATGAAAAGGACAGACTTGTCTTGTCCCTGATTTCATTGGAATTGATTTAAGTTTCTCTCCATTTAGTTTGATGTTGCCTATAGCTTGCCGTATATTGCCTTTACTATGTTTAGGTGTGTGCCTCGTATATCTGATCTCTTCAAGACTTTTAACATGAATGGGTGCTGGGTTTTATGAAATGCTTTTTTGACCTCTAAAGAGATGATCATTTTTTTTTCTTTCAGATTTTCTAATTTTGAATACAGGCTTTTGAAGAAAGACCTAACGATTATTTGCATTTCCTTAATGTCTGTAGTTATGTCCCCCTTTTCATTTCTGAATTTATTAATTTGCATTCTGTTTTTCTATCTTTTAGTTAGTCTGGCTAGAGGTTTGTCTATACTGTTGATTTTCTCAAAAAAGCAGCTCTTGGTTTCATAGATTCTTTGTATTGTTCTCTTTGTTTCCAATTTATTGATTTCAGCTCTGAGTTTGATTATTTCCTGCCATATACTTTTGTGTGTGTTTGTTGGTTTCTAAAGCTTTCAAGTGAGCTGTTAAGTTGATAGTGTGGGATCTCTCCAATTTCTTTATGAAGACACTTAGTGCTATGAACTTTCCTCTTAGGACTGTTTTTATGGTGTCCCATAAGACTGGGTATGTTGTGCCTTTATTTTCAGTGAATTTAGGATGTCTTTAATTTCTTTCTTCATTTCTTCCCTGACCCAGTGGTCATTGAGCAGGGAGTTGTTAAGTTCCATGAGTGTGTAGGCTTTTTGTTGTTTCTGTTGATGTTTAAGTCCAATTTTACTCCATTGTGATCTGATAAAGAACAGTGGGTTAATTTAGTTGTCTTGTATTAGTTGAGGTTTCCTTTCTGACTAACTATATGGTCAATTTTCAGAAGGTTCTGTGAGGTTTGAGAATAAAGTATATTCTTTGGGTTTGGATGAAAAGTTCTGTAGATGTCAATTAGGTACAATGATTCATGACATCTGTTAGCTTCAGTAGCTCTCTATTTAGTTTCTGTCACCATGATCTGTCCATTGGAGAGAATAGGGTGTTGAAGTCTCCCAATATTCATGTGTGGGGGTCACTCTGTTTTTAGGTTTTAATAATGTTTCTTTTATAAATGTAGATGCTCTTCAAGACTGAGATGTCCTGCTGGTAGATTTTTTCTTTGATGAGAATAAAGTGTCCTTCCCATCTCTTTTGATTAATTTTGGTCATAAGTCTGTTTTATTAGATGTTAGCATGGTTACAATAGCTTCTTTCTTGGATTCATTTTCATGAAAAACCATTACTTTGAGGTAATGTCTATCTTTGTTGCTGAGGTGTGTTTCTTGTATGTAGTAGAGTGATGGGTCCTGTTTATACACCATTCTGTTAGCCTTTGTCTTTTTATTGGAGAATTGGGTCCATTGATGTTGATAGATATTAATGGCCAATGATTGTTAGTTCCTTTTGTTGTGATGTTGCTTGTGGTAGTATGTTTGTGTGCTTGTCTTCATTTGGTTTTGCTGTTGTGAAGCTATGTATATACTGTGTTTTCTTGGGTCTAAGTGATCTCATTGGGTTGGAGTTTTTTTTTCAATATATTCTGTAGGGAGGAGTTTCTTTAAATTTTGTTTGGTAATGGAATATGTTGTTTTCTACCTATATGTTAATGTCTCTAATACCTTCATAAACATAGATTTAATGCCATTTTCTTGTATTTTAGTTGCATTAGGATTTCCAGTGTTTGGTGGGGGTTCTTTGGAGCCATATTTCCCTGGTTTTGTTGATTGTGTTCTTATGCTGGCCTTAAGCCATCTGATTGGCAATGTCATTGTCTGGTTGTTCCCAGAACCTGGTAGGCTAGTGGGATGAATCTCCTCCCATATCTTACAACTCTGCTCTGCTGGTTGTGTCCCAGTTATACTTATCAGCAGGGGTTTAGAGTGTGGGTTTCTAACTGGTGTGATCCAAAAAGGTCCTGCATTTCTCCTTAAGGCACGAGTAGATTCCCTGAGCCACAGGTTGGATCTGCAGGTCTCCAGAGCTAGGAGATGCCCACAGGATGTGTGTTTGTAAGGGGGTAGTTGGGAAGGCCAAAGTGGCAATTTGTGTGTCTGGCAACCAGGATCTAATCTTCTCTGGAGGAACATGAATGAGCGCTGGTGCTTTGAATCAATAGTGGGATGGCTTGGTTTCCCAGTAGACACTGGTACTCAGTCACAGCTGGATGCCGCCATCTTGGAATGGGGATCCTGTATTGTCCAGCTAGTCTCCACAGGGAGACTAGTAGAACTGTTACCAGAGGCTGTGACCCTGTCCCTGGTATCCAGGAGTTGACCTTGGAGAGACAGGAGGATTCTGGGGTACAGACACTGGAGTCATGTGTTTCTGGAACTCTGGAGGTGTGCCTCACTGGGCCAATGAGCCAGGTGTTGCGAACTAAGTACCTTGCACAACACTTGGATCCAGGGATGTCCTTGTTGGTCCTGGAACTGTGAGTCCCCAGCCCCAGGATGCCTCCACCTCTCCAGGTCTGCAGTCTCTTTTCCTCTGCCACTCAAATACAGAACTAAAATGTCATTCTTAAAGTGTGTTTATTAATGTGATGGATAACAGTCATTGTTGTACTCTTTACATCTTCCCTTGCGTTTCATCCAGTGGAAAAATTGATACGCTCTAGACAACACAAAACAAGAAACAAACTCTCTACTATTAAAGAAAGGTCATAATGGCTCATCAAATACCTTCTGCAGGCCAGTCATCCCAAGATGCTCTAGGATTTTTTGGTCATGAACAAGGCTGTGGATGAATCTGGTTTGTCTCCTGGAACTGTTTCAAATTTAAGTTCCATCAGTGATGTTCAAAGGTAGAGCCTTCAGTGATAACTTAGGTCTTTATAAAAGAGAAAGAACTCTCTGTTTCTAGAAGAGGACTTATTCTCATGGCAGTGGCTTCATTTTCATGAGGATTTGACAATATGAAATCAGTCCAGCTCTTGGTCCTGCCCTCTGTTTCAGAGTTCTCTGGCTCTCTTAGTTTCATCCATGATGCCATGTTCTTGCTTTTTCAGCTTGCATGTACTTTACAGCCTTCAGAGCACTGAGACAAATATGCCTCTACTCTGAATTAGATTCCAAAAAAATCTAAAATACAAATCTTGTGTCAAAATCAAGTACATTTAAAATTCAACTGCTTTTCTTAAAGACAAGTCCATACTGGAAACAACCATATTTAGTTGATAGAATGTCATTTTGAAGACACATCTCTATTCCTCACACTGATACAATTTCTTCATTATCTCACTGTTTAGATAAAAAGTTGACTTATTTTATAAATCCACATACTGAGATTAATTTATTTCATTTATGAAAAAGTGTTGCAAGGAATCTAAGTAGGAGAAGGACATACACTGTCACCTCATTTCTCATATATAACTTTATGCACTTTCTGAAGAGTTATTTGTCTCTTCTGTGTCCTGAGTCTTGTCTATGTGATGTAAGTGCTGCCTTCAGTTCCTATTATGATCTGATCTTTGTGACGGTAAAGCATGCATTCATCTAAAAACAAGGAGAAGAACCTCAGAGCACCAGGCATGCTCATGGCCTTCCAACTCCCAGAACAGTGAGTGTATAGAATGACATTTTGATCCTCCCATTAACAGTTAGTTTGTTTGTTTTAAATGCTATCCTTATCACACTGAAGAAGCACCTCTCAACCTTCTTCCTGGAGAATAGTCCCATGGCCTTGTAACTTTTAACAATGTCGCTTGTATGAAAAATGTCTCAATGACAGATACCAGAGGGAAGTGTTCTTTTAATCTAACAGTAATGTCTGGATTATCAAGAATATTTGGCAAATACATTGTTCATTTATACAAATAGGCATTCATAAATAAATGTTTATATATTCTGTACATAGATTAAAATGATTCTCATGATTCTAGTCCACAAGCTGAAGGCTAAGGATTTACCCAGTCAATTCTAACAGGAAAGTGTTAAGTGTTCTTTTCAATCCTACTTATGATGAAGTAAGTAGGATCTACTCATAGGAAGCTTGATTTGGAAGGTTAATTCCTGAATATGTTGATGGACTGTATGAAGAACAGAAAAGCCAAAGATGCTAAAAACATTTTACTCTTAAGAAATGCTGTGTCAGGCAACTTGTCACAAACAAAAGTTTTCTTTGTATGTGTATACAGAACTCTCCAACTGGATCTTTCTCAGTTTGGAAGGAGCAAATGAATATCAACAAATGGACACTTGAAATTATATTCACTACAACAGTCTGACCTAAATACAATAGCTTCTCTAGTTAGCTTTAATTTGATAAAAAAAAATACCTAAAATCAAACGCTAAGTGAGTTTCAATTGGTTGAAAACTACTTAGATTGTTAATTGATGTATGAGGGACCCATTCTGCTGTGGCCACCACCATTCTCTGGAGATGCAGACCAGAGATATGTTAAAAAGGTAGGTAAATGTGGATCTTCTACCTGGAAAACAACATCACTTCATGGTTCATGCTGTAATACCTTGACTGAGAGTAAGTTTTCTGGTCAGAGTAAATGTGTTGGAATAGTAAGGAGGTGTGGCTTCCAGCTCCTGCCCTGACTTCCTCATTGATGGACTATAATCTGTAAGCTAAAGTAAAACCTTTTCTTTTCTAAATTGCTTTTGGGAAGTGTGTTTTATCACAGCAATAGAAATCAAAATGGAAAGGCTTTGAAACGTGCAGGACATACAAACTTGAGAAAATCTAAACATGGTGTCATCTTTAAATTGTTTTTGCGCCACCGCAACTAGCCCGTGTACATAAATCACCCCCAAAATTCCACAGAGAACTCCTGCACCTGATAAACACCTTCAGCAAGTTGCCTGGAAGTAAATTTAACTAAAAAAGTCAGTAGCCTTCCTATATACAAATGACAAACATGCAGAGAAAGAAATTGGGAAAACTACACCCTTCACAATAGCCACAAGCAATATAAAATATCTAGGAGTACTCTAACCTAGCAAGTGAAGGGCTTGTTTAAAAAAAAAAACTTTAAATATCTGAAGAAAGAGATTGAACATGACATCAGAAGATGGAGAGATCTCCCTTCTTCATGGATTGGGAGAATTAACATAGCAAAAATGGCCATCTTACCAAAAGTTATTTACAGATTCAATGCAATCCCTTTCAAAATACCTACACAATTTTTAAAGACATTGAAAGATCAATTCTCAACTTCACATAGAAGAACAAAAAACCCAGAAAGCTAAAACAATCATATACAATAAAAGATCCTTAGGAGAAATCTCCATACCTGATATCAAGCTGTACTATAGAGCAACAGTAATTAAACAGCATGGTACTGGCACAGCAATAGACTGGTTGATCAATGGAATCGAATCGAAGACCCACAAATAAAT